>NC_081439.1:86154167-86429646 GCF_949786415.1 Peromyscus eremicus | reverse complement strand
AAAATATACAACCATAAGGTATAGGCAGAGGACCTAGCTCAGACCTTTGCAGGCTCTGTGATTGTCACTTCAGTCTTGGTGATCCCTGTAAGCTCTGCTTAGTTGATTCTGTGGGCCATGTTCTCCTGGTGTCCTTGACCCTTGGAAACCCAGTGGAAGAGAGGTATGAAGAAATGCAGGAGCATCATATATTCTTTAGTCCAATACACATGTACTGATTATTCAATCATATGATAGATTTTTTTACCAGGTATAGGAGATACAAACATTGAAAAAACTTGTAGGTCTACAATTCAAAATGGGAAGACAGAGAAAAGTAATTGCATTTTTACAAGATAGAGAGTATCAGTGCTATGGTAGAAAGAAGTATTGAGAACTTTAGGACCATTGGTAAAGACACTTGAAAAATGATAGTAATGGTAAGGTAAGAGTCATGGTAGGTACAACTACGGTTTATATTAGTGGACTCACACTGTGTTTATAAGGAAAAGTACAGGGTCAGAGAGCTCAGTGGGTAAAGACTCTTGTTGCACAAACTTGGTGGCCTGACTTTCAATCCCAGAATGCACATAATAGAAGGAGAGAGCCAACTCCTACAAGTTGTTCTCTGATCTGCCCATACACTGTGACACATGCACCACAGTATGTGCATGTACAACCACACACAAATGCAAACACCCACACACACATGCACACACACATTCATCCAATAGTTTTGAAGTGACATAATCATATTTTAACTAAAATTTTAAACAATTTAAAAAAGTTGGAAACAATCAGTACCCACTTAAGTGATATTGTACAATAGTAACAAAATGGTTTTTAAGTTTGTAATATTCTTTTTAAGAGGCTGAGGAATTCCAGTTATTCGGAACGCTGAGATAGGAGGATCATATGTTCAAGGCCAGCCTACACTGATTGTGAAGACCTGGTCTCAAAGTAAAAACAAGGGTTGGAGTGTAGCAGGAATCTTAAAAGTTCTTATTAATGAAATCAAACCTAGAACCAGTTATTGGGGTGAATGCTGGAAGATCAGAGAAGCAGAACAAGCCACAGCTATCTCACCTTGCCAATTCCTCAGCTGATCCTGTTTCCTCAGACTGGAAGCCTCTCAGTCCTCATCCAGAATGAATCTCAGCTGACCTGTGCTGCCAAAAGCATAAAAGCTTAACCAGCCAAACGCTTATCCAGCCAAATGCTTCTAGTTTCTGGTCTCCATGCCTTATATATCTTTCTGTTTTTGCCATGACTCCCTGGGATTAAAGGCTCACTTTTTGGGATTAAAGGCACGTTAATCCCATGCCTGGCTGTTTCTAATGTGGCCTTGAACTCAGAGATCCAGAGGGATTTCTGCCTCTGGAATGCTGGGATTAAAGGCGTGTGCTAACACTGCCTATCCTCTATGTTTAATATTCTGGCTGTCCTGTTCTCTGACCCCAGATAAGTTTATAAGCGTGCACAATATTTTGGGGAACACAATATCACACTGGAGAGATGATTCAGTGGGTAAGAGTGCTTGCTATACAATCATAATGACTTTTGTTTAAATCCTCATCCCCATCATAAGAATCTCATCATGATCACATGTACCTGAAAACCTAATGCTGTGGGGAACAAAGACAAGAGGTAGCTTCAGGTTCAATGGAGGATCCTGTCACACACACACACACACACACACACACACACACACACACACACACTAATAATAATGTAGAAAATGACAGAAAGGATGCCGTATACCCCTCTTGCATCTGCATAAATTCAGGGGTATACACAGCTACACATGTGTGCACATAACACATACATACTCCACAAGTCAAAACACAGAAAGGGGATATAGTACAGTTCAGTGTCAGAGCCCTCTTCCAGCATTCGCAAGGCCCTTGGTTCAAACTTTAGTGTTCACCCCCTTCAATAAGGCAGGAAAAAAAGAAGAAGCAAAGTCCATAAAAAGAAGAGGAATAAAAACTTGCTCACAGTATTGGGATAGATAAGCTAGGATGACGAGTTGACCAAGCCTCCTTATGGTCCTTTCAAGGGGATTTCTGGAAATTGTACAAATTATCTCATCACTTTCCTAAATTTTTCTTCAATATGCATACTAACTATAATGAGCATCTGTTCCACAGATCTAACCTTGTCTCCAGACTCAGACAGGAATCTGTTCTCTAAATATAGGGTCGGCAGAGATATGTTCAAGGAGGAGCTAGAGGACACGATGTCTCTGTACATTTTTCAAATCAACAGGTATAAAATTTCCTGCTGTTTATCCTGTACTGTGTTAGGCACTATGAACAAGATAAGAGAAAGAGACTGGCCCCTCTGTAAGGGATGATTTTGTGCTCTTGCGAATGGCTGCCATTCAAATTTATTGTTCAATTGGTTCAGGAAAGCAAGGAAAAATATCCTCCCCTCTTTATTTAAAAGGCATTTTATTCACACACAAACATTAGAACATTGTAAGCCAAGAATGAAAGGGTTAAAAATTAAATATCCAAGACTTCCCAAAGCACATTAGTTCATTTCCCCGGCCTTTCCTAAAATTAGCCATGGAGCTTTACTTTGACATAAATATAGTAAATTACTACTTTGGAAATGGGCTCTTGGGCAACACTGTTTCTATTTCAAATGGTCATTCCTAATTACATACATGAAGAAAATAAAATATATCTTTAGTTCAGATTTTTTTCTGCTTAGAATAAAAATAGTTATCCTGCTTCAACCTATATATAATATTCTCTTTCACAGTGAAGCTGCTTATATCTTACAGCAAACAAGTTGGCAAAGTCAAAATGAAGTGAAATCAAACTATGCTGATATAGGTGTGAAAAATAATAATCTCTAGAATTCTTCCTAGAAATAGGTGAGCAACAAGGTAACTATTAATAGCTTTTTAGACAGAGTGTCACTCAATCACTCAGGCTGGCCTGAAACTACTACGTTGTCTAGGCTGACCTCATATTCACAGCAATACCTCTGCATCAGCCTCTGAAGAGCTAAGCTCCAGGTACGGTGAATCATGCCTGGGTTCAAGGGTTCCTTTGCATTGGAAAAACTGAGGCATGTATGGAAATGGAAAGTTTCTGGGGTTGGAAAGTTGGAGGTGATTCTGGCAGGAATATGAAGTAAAAGGGCTTCTATCTATATCCATCATATTCAGGAACCTGACCCTCAAGGTCATTCCAATTGTACTTCCTATAGCTCATTAAGAAAACAGAGAGGAGATCATGGAATTCAACATTACGCTGAGTATGAAAGATGTAGTCACAATATAGTCTTGCCTGTTTGAACATTGATGAGATGTCTTCAAAGTATATAACATATTGACAAGCTGAGATAGCTGAAGATGGAAAAAAATGTGGGGTGGGTAATAAAGAACAAGTAGGAGAAAAAAGTATTGAAAGATATCATAAACAGTCTGCATTCATTCAGCAAACATTATCATCTTTTTACTGAGGAGATGAAAATAGTATCTGCATTCACGGTAGGAGAAAAAGGAAAGGAGAAATGATATAATTATGTTATAACCTCAAAAATTAAAAATGGTTTTTAAAAAGATAAGAATATACTATTGCGATTACTTTCCCCTGTGCCATGTTACTTTCTTCTTGTCTGTCCTCTGAGATTTTATTCCCTCAAGAGTTCCTCTCTGTATCTGCAAACTTTTGGGCTTCACTCAGTTTTTATCTTTCAGAATGCAAACATACACAATTATCTACTTTTTAAAAAGAAAAATCTTGACTGATCTTGTGTCTCAATCATACTGGCACCTCCCTCTACCATTTTAATCTCCCCATTTCCAGTCACTCAATTTGCTATAATTGAGTCTCAAAATCTCCAAACCTTTGAAGGTTCAGGGCATCAGTGAGTTCCTAACCAACAATTATTTCTTTTCTTTATTGATCTACTTATGGTATTTGACACAGCTCACTGTTGAGATTATGACCTTCTTGTGCCTCCATAACATTTCCTGCTCTGTAGACACTTCTCAGACTCTGTAAATGTCTGTCTTAAACTTGAATTCTCCACAATACCATCTTTGAGCTTCTTTTCAACCCTCAATAGTCTTCTGTATTGTTGAATCCATTCAATTCATTTACAGGTAGCATGCAGTTGAGTCCAAAATCTTTACCTGTAGTTGTAAACTCTCTCCTGAGGTCTAACCCCAAATATCCAACTTTTCAAAAATTTTATACCCAATTACCCTTAAGTAACCTCTATTTGGTGGGAAAACAGAAAGGATGAATTCATTGATTATTTCTCAAAACTCTAAACATATTTATTTGCAGTTCAGGTCTAGATACTCTTCCTACTTCTTTACCTTGTTTATGCAAATGGTAACACAAATCAATTAATTGTAACTCTTTAATATTGCATTGGTCTATTTTATTCCTTTTCTATTTTTAAAGGTTTACTTGTATTTATGTACACATGTAGGCATGTAGGCTTGTGCACATGTGTGCATCCTCTGTGGTGCTTGTGTGAAGGTCAGAGGACACCTTGGAGGAGTTTACTCTATTCTTCCATCATACAGGTCCCAGAAATTGAACTCAAATTGTCAGGCTTAGTAGCAAGTACCTTTACCTGCTAAGCTGTCACCATAGCCCTCTGTACTTACGTTTCTCTTTAAATAGTCTGCTAACGGATGGTATTATCTTTAGCTTTCCTCTTTTCCAATCCATCTTCCACGTAAGAACCACAAAAATGCTTTCAAAAATGCATACCCAAGTAGGTCAGTTCCCTGCTTCAAATCTCTCAATGATTCCTCTTTGCCCACAACAGTTGGTTCTTATTCTTGTTTGTATAAAAATTACCTGGGATCGCACCCAGGCAGTGGGACCAGGACCTGTTCTTAGTGCATGAGCTGGCTGTTTGGAACCTGGGGCTTATGCAGGGACACTTTGCTTAGGATGGGAGGAGGGGACTGGACCCACCTGGACTGAATCTACCAGGTTGAGCTGAATCCCCAGGGGAGTCTTTGCCCTGGAGGAGATGGGAATGGAGGGTGGGCTGAGGGGAAGGCAGGGGGTGGGGGGAGGACAAGGGAATCAATGGCAGATATGTAAAATTAAATTAATTAAATTATAAAATAAAAAAAATGTGTGCAAACAACAAAAACACCAAAAAAAAAATTACCTGGGATCTTGATTTAAAAAAGAGTGTTAGGTTCAGTCCTTTTTGGATTTAGTAGGTGGCACTGGGCTCCAGAATTTGTATTTCTGGTGTTATTGTTTGTTAAACTGGATGCACATTTATCAGAATTGTGTTTGGATGTGCAAGGAAGAAAGTTGAAGTAGACAGCTGAAATTTTGGCTTTAGGAATTGGTTTAATCACTGAGAAAGAGACTATACAAAATTGGGAAGAAAACAGAAAGTGTGGTTAGTCTTAACTGGGGGCACAATGAGTCTTTTTTACAAACTGAATCTTTTATTTCCTTGCCTTTACCTGCTTTTACTACTAGCTCTATTTTGAATCCACCTTGTACTATTTACAAGCCAATGAACAGGCTGAAGATAGGATATGTCTCTCTTCCAAGGAATTTTCTCTTCTAAGTACTTTTGCTTCTTACTTTTCTTTCTTATTAAAGATCCAACTTAAGCATTTCTTCCTTGCCTTAATCTGTGCATTAAAGCCTCCACTTTCTTTTCTCTAAACTAAATTAAAAACATCTTTTTGTGATGGTTACATGAGAACATGTGTGAGAATGAGAATACCAGAGGTAAAGTGACTTGGAAAGTACTTCCTAAGTTCTTCTGTAACTAAAGTTTGAAGATTGGGAGAAAGCTCATACAAGGTGACAGATATAATCTTTCCTGTATACTACTGATAACTCATGGAATTTCTACACTGCTAAGCAAATAAAGCCATAGAAACTTACTGATTTATTAGGAACTTACTATGTAGTATGTATAACTTGATTATAGAGACAATAAAAACGCATACAAAATACATAACAATTCATTATTAAATATATGCACAATTAGAGTAATCAGAGAAAGGAAAGGTGAGCACCATCCAAGTAATAGAGAAAAATTACACAAAGGATTTCAGATCACATGGTAAATGTACATGGTTGGTGAGTATTCTGATAAATGAAGGAAAAAGAAAAAAAAACAATGTGCATCAGAGAAATGAAAAAGGTGTAGACTTAAAAAAAAACATTGCTTATGTAGCAAACAATTAAGAAATCAGGTTAACCAATACAAAAAGTTTAGGGATAGAGTGAAAATGAGACTAATTAGATAGACTAAAGTCAGTATTCAGAAGATCTTAAAATGTGTGTGGAAAAGCTGGATAAGCAACAGAGACTCTTTAATTTAATTTTAATTGTAGAAGTAAAGGCTTGGTGAGGTACATTTTAAAAGATTAATTTAATATTTTAAGAGAGATATACCTAAGACTAGTTATGAGGCTTTTACAATGATCATAAATATTAACATAACAAATACAAAAGGACTTTTACAAAATACATTGAGAAAAACAGACCTAAAATAATTTCATTCAGGGAATACCTGTAATAATATATTCTGAAGTGCTTCCCTTTGCTCTTGATAATTTATAAGTGCTTTGAAATCAGTCTAGGAAAGCAAGTTTTTGTATCTTGCTGAGTACTGCCAACAAATAAAGGGGAGAGTCTGTTTACTTATAATCATTAATACTTCACAATGAGATAAAATAGCAAGATGTTACGCATTTAGGTTCTTCTGTGTTCATGATAATGTCTTTTGAGCACATACTGCTTCAGATCAAATAGCTAAGCATTAAAAATTATTTCCAACGGACGTTAAATTATCTTCATGCTTACCTTTAGTTTTACAATTTTAATTTGTGGCACCTACATGAAAGTTCCAGGAAATCCTGTATGACTATGACTTAGTAAGCTACCATGCTAGACACAAGGATTTTGAGAAGGAAAAGGACATAATTTTATTAAAGGACTAATTATTCCACCTATCTCTTTAGCATTGTTAAAGAGCTTGCATTTCTAGGTGAGATTAACTTGACCCAACTAAATTGTCAAGTCTCTACCAGGCCAGAGATTCTATTTTCTTAGTGGATAGGTCTTCTTGTGATCTAATCAGGAAATTTTAATGGACTTTAGTTCGGACATATATATCCTGTTCTCCTGATTCCTTGCCTAGGACTGATAATGCTAATAATTCCTGCCTTTATTTCCTCATATACACATATCTTTGCAGGCCTAGTCAAGGAGTCCTTAGATCTGAGAGGTATACAAGTTAATTCGCTAATGCTTTTGGTGGGTGGTCTTTCAGATAGACCCAATGAAGGGGTAACCCAACTGTGCCACCTCTGATGTTTCCATTCAATTTAAGAAGCCAGACTGGTCATCAAACCAATTCCATAAATTATAGTTAGGGATAGCTCTTCAGAAGGGGAATGATGAGAATAGGAAGTGGACATTGGCTAGGCAGTTTAGGATAAAAGACCCCAAAGAAAATGAACTACATCTTGCTTAGCTAAAAGTCAAAAATGCCCTTGTGCCTCTTGGAAGCTTTGTCCTTGCCAGGGATGCTAGAGTGTTTGGAGACTATCACCAAGTTTCTGAATGATTTTAGGATTACTTCACCAGAGGCACGTGTTAGATTGGCAATAAAAGTCCATTAAGGAAAAAGGCCTTGTTATTAAGAGACAAGAATCCCTGGCAGAAAGGGAATTTTTATACACATGTTGCAGGAATTTAAAGTAGTGCAGCCACTTTGAAAATCAGTCTGGATGTTTCTTACAAAACTAGAGAGAGAACTGCCATAAGATCAAGCTAGACCATTCTATGTTCATTGCTGCTCTATTCACTAAAGTTATGAACAAAATCAATCTAAATGCTCATAAACTTATGAATGGATAAGAAAAATGTGTTACATATACATAACAAAACACTATATAGTTGTAAAAAATGAAATCATGAAATGTGCATGTAAATGCATCTAACTGGAAAAATTATATCAAAGAATGTAATTCAGGCCCAGAGAGAAAAAGTCCATATGTTCTATCTCATGTGCCCACCTAGCTCATCTTTTGTTTTATGTATTAAATTTGGAGCATAAGAAGAAGACAGGAAACAAGAAAGGGACTTTGGGAGGAGTATGTGATGGGAGAAGGACAGTAGATTATAAATAATAAGGCAAGTAGACAGGCAGAGTTCCCAGGGGCAAAATGGCTTAAGCATGGAGAATGAAAATGTAGAGGGAAGGGCTAACCTGAAGCAAGGTGTATAGAAAGCCATATTGAAACCAACCAACTTTTTAAGAAACAGAAGGATAGAATACATGCCAAATGAAAGAAGAGTGGCTCAAGGATTAAGTGGGGATGGGGACAGCGGGATGGGACAGAAGAGGAATGATGGATCGATGAAACCTAACAGAGAGGGAGAGGGAGAGGGAGAGGGAGAGGGAGAGGGAGAGGGAGAGGGAGAGGGAGAGGGAGAGGGAGAGGGAGAGGGAGAGGGAGAGGGAGAGGGAGAGGGAGAGGGAGAGGAGGGAGAGGGAGAGGGAGAGGGAGAGGAAGAGGAGGGAGAGGGAGAGGGAGAGGGAGAGGGAGAGGGAGAGGGAGAGGGAGAGGGAGAGGGAGAGGGAGAGGGAGAGGGAGAGGGAGAGGGAGAGGGAGAGGGAGAGGGAGAGGGAGAGGGAGAGGGAGAGGGAGAGGGAGAGGGAGAGGGAGAGGGAGAGGGAGAGGGAGAGGGAGAGGGAGAGGGAGAGGGAGAGGGAGAGAGAGGGAGGGAGGGAGGGAGGGAGGGAGGGAGGGAGGGAGGGAGAGAGAGAGAGAGAGAGAGAGAGAGAGAGAGAGAGAGAGAGATGAAGTAAGAAGGGGAAACTGTTAGGGTGGTTTGGGGGGTATTGGAAGGGGAAAATGGGGGAAAGGCCAATATATTTTAATAGAAAAAAACTATTTATGAGGCTGTCATAATGATCATAAGGATGATCATGGCTTGAATAAATGTGATGGCAGTGTATTAACAAAGAACTATTATAAACTTGACAAGGAAGAATCAGTCAGTTCTACATTGAATTTGAAAACATTGGATGAATAATTCTCAGCTCCAAAGAATTTAACATGGCACTAGAATAATTTTGTCCTGAAAATATCACATCTCAAAGCACAGACAATTCAAAGTAAACATAATTATAAAATATAAAACAAGCTTTTTACCTCAACAAACGCTTATTTCATAGCTATTTCCACATTTGAAAAATATCCATTCATATTTATCTCTGTATTGCTAATGCCCTAAGCATGTGTGTTGCCTGCTCATTAGGCCATGTATATATGCTGGTAAGTATAGAAAAGAACAAGCCCCTTCCCATAGTACAAAGTATAGAAAAGTCATTTTACAAATGTCTTGTTTAATCTAACAATATTGTGATGATGCTTTTAAGAACTTACAGACTTGTTAACAAAGACTTAGTCCAAGAGTCAAGTCATTTGAATTTCTTCATCTGCAAACTATGGAGGATAATAATAACCTTCCCACAAGGTAGCTGTAAGTTATATGCCTTGTATCTTAGTTTCTTTTCCTGATACTGTGCAAAAATACTCTGACTAAGCAACTTAAGGGAAAATGAGTTTATTCCAGGGTCATAGTTTAAGGTAAAATCTATCATGGTAGGGAAATCAAAAGAGCAAGGAAGCCTGAAGCAAATGGTCACATTGTACACTCAACTAGGAAAGAGAGAAGAATTCATGCTGCTGTTCAGTTCTGTTTCCCCATTTACACACTGCAGGATCCACTGCCCAGGGAATGTTCCTGCTTAAGATTAAGATGGATATTTTCACATCAATTAACATAATCAAGATAATGCCTAGCAGACATTTTCAGGGACTAACTTTAAACTATTCAGCCACTCACAAGTGTGCCTAGACATTCCTCAGGTGATTCTAGACTCTGTCAACTTCACAATGAACACTACCTCACATACTGTTATACTAGAAAATGTTTATTGATTTAAAGTCATCATGAGATCACCTAAATCTTGAAAATCTGTTTTCTTTACTATAAACTGTGTACCTACACATATACTCATTCACTAAACATTCAGCATGACTAGTGGTGAAATTAAAGGTACACACACACACACACACACACACACACACACACACACACACACATCTGAACTTGAGAGCATTGCTTATGTATTGTCATGGATAATCTATGAGGCCATTTCATTAAGGGGAACAACTGTATTATTAGGTCTACTGAGAATAAGACCTAATATACCATTTGCTCCTTTCAAACTATGTCACTGTCAAAGTTCCTCATCTTCTCCTGAGATCTGTATTGTATTGTACAATGTCATAAACTGTGAAAAATATTTGATATATGTATAGATGCACATATAGAGAGACAATTCAGTAACTCAAATACTAGAGAAATGCTGGCAATTGTTTCTAGTCTAGAGTTCTACGCAGTTTTCATCAACTTAGGTCAAGATTAATAGATATAACTTATTTATGAATTAATCAACCACCCATGTATTTTTTGTGTTTAAGAGAGGATTAAATGAACAAAATGTCTGTAGAAAGCTTTATGTACTATAACACAAAGCATCATTGTGCCGTTTATGGCAGTGACTCTAAGTCCTTATTTCACCATGAATTAGCTTTACTTATTGATAATTACAAATTCAGTTTCATCAATTTTTTGTTACTAACTAGAACTTGTGAAGTAGTATATGTGCCATATGGTTATACAGATAGAATTTATATTTTCTAAGTGAGATTTTTTTACCCTAAAAGTACCAGTGGGAAAATTTGTACCATTTATTACTTAACTCTGTCAGTATAATGCACATTGAGTTATAAAGCAAAAAATTAAATGGTTTCCTGTATTTAATACATTGAATTTCCATATGCTGTGTTAAAGACTTATATGGCAGTGCTATGCCATGAAACAATATTTATGTTATTTACTTTAAAATAAAATTACAATATACAAAACTCTTATATTAACAGGATGGTATATGCAACATACTCATTTATACTACTAATATACTGTCTTAAATCTAAGTTCTCTCTAGACATTTCACAATTGCCCCTTTATCAAGCATTTACCAAATATCTATTATATATAATTCTAAATGATATGGTAATCTTGATATATTGTTGCACTCCATAGCATCTAAAAATAATAATAACATTAATAATAATATGCTGTTTTAGTACAAAACTATGATGAAACTTATATTCTTTTTTTTTTAATTTTTATTTTGCAATGCAATTAAGTTCTACATACAGGCACAGATTCCCTTGTTCTCCCCCCTCCCGCCCCCGAAACTTATATTCTTAATTGTTGAAAGGAGGGAAACAGAGAGGACAGGATTTGAGACAGAGACCATATCACAAAGTCTTTGTAGATGCGGTCCTACTAAAGTTTTTTATATAATATAATGATAGGATTGGATTTACATTTTAGACAGAGCATAGTGTCATCTTTTTTGTCTCTGAAAGTCTGTCTAATGACAGGGTACAACCACAAAAGAGGGAGGATATGAAAATATATTCTGAAAACCTTGCTTTGACTGATTTGAAGGCAAATGAGAAAGGCATGCTTATTTTTTAAGTGATCTTTGGCAGCTGAACATAAATCATTATGATTGATTTAAGACACTTTGAGCTATGTGTGTATCACAGAAAATTTCCATAAGTTGAGTCTTGGGAGAAGTATGGAGAGTGGAGGATTGGGGAAAGTACCATGAAAGCAAGCTTCCATGTAGTCCCAAGGGGAGTGGATCATATAATTTAGTTTGTCAGGGATAGCCCCATCTCATGCCAGTTATTGTCTCAACACATTATTTTAATTTTAAAACATTTTTCTGGTTTGGATTATTTATTACATGGGCACTTTATCTAAAGGTGAATGTTCTGCTAATAATCATCAACATGGAAAACCTGGTAAAAAGAACAATCATGATGATAACATCTTCTGACCCATAGAGAGCAATGGGAAGCAATCCTCTAGATTTCCTTTACTCTATAAGATATAAATTTCTCACAAAACATAAGGGAATTTGTCAGGCCGATTTCTGACTAGTGTCCTGTTACTATCCTTTAAAATTGAGTACAATTATATTAAAGAAATATCTGGAAGAGATTTAAACTCCAGAATGAAACTATATGACCATATTGAAGACATTGCAATAGTATACAGTAATTAAGAGAGAGCATCAAGTGGATCAAATTTTAGAAAAAAAAACACAATTTAATACCTTGAAATCTCTGGGCCATAGAAGAGAATGAGGCAGCCACAAAGTGGCAATATCTTTTTTGGGATTATATGTAGATCAGGCCAGTAATTACCAAATAATAGTTAACATTAAAATCACTCATACACAAGGGAGAGAGAGAGAGAGAGAGAGAGAGACAGAAACAGAGACAGAGACAGAGACAGAGACAGACAGAGACAGACAGAGACAGACAGAGACAGACAGACAGAGACAGAGCATCTGCAAATTCCATTGCATATATGTTCCACAATTTCATTATCTATTCATCTACTGATGAATATAGAGACTGATTTTATTTCCTTGCTATTGAGAATAGAGAGGCAATAATCATGGATGTAGGGAGTATCTCTGTGTTAGAATGCAGTCTGTCTGGTATACAACCAGGAATACCATATTTTGGTCAAATGGTAGCTGTAGTGTTATTAATAGTGTTATTGCTCATGTGTGTGTGTGTACTTATATATCTATGTTCACCTCAGGAGGCTAGATGCCAACCACAGTTGTTCCTCAGGATAGCTATCCAGCTTTTTTTCTTTTGTGAGATAAAATATTTCACTCAGACCTAGGGCTCACTGACTGACTGTTCAGTGATTCCCGGGGATCTTTTCTCTCTACCTCCCTAGAACTGGAGTTACAAGTATGTGTCACCATGTTGTCTTTTAATTGGGGTTATGGGTATCAAATTTGGACTGCCATGCTTGCATAGCAAGTACTTTATGGACTGAGGCATTTCTCTAGTCTTATTAATTGTTGGAGAAACTGCCATAATGATTTCCATAGTGTTTTGCCAATTATTTATAATAAAAACATGAGCTTTCATCTCAAGTTGCAAGTCTCAGTGGACTCTAATAAGAAACTAATTTCTAAAGATTAGTATTCCTTTTATATAAGACAGAAACAAAATCAAGACAAAAAGATAACAAGATGCAATCAAGTTGTATTAAATAATGCCAAACTGTGGATAAGAGCGCTATGCAGAACTCTGATAAATCTAAACAAAAGAAAAGGCAGACTTTTCCTAATTAAAGACTGATTTCAAAGAGCAAACTAATCACTGACTGAGAGACTGAGGGAGTCAAACCCTCTATTAGTTTAGAGCATAAATTAGAATGTTACTAAATTGATCTCTTGAGGACTCTGGTTATTATACTTGCTCTCCCTCTTTTTCCTTTTCCAGTGGCCAAAATGAAGCAATAAATTATAAAGATCTTTCTACTAACAGACATTAATATGTCAATTTAAAGAATAATAAATAATGCAGAAAATCTGTTGTCACAATTGTTGATTTTTGTCTTGTTAATAAAAGTAACTGAGTCATTATTAGTGGAAAAATTGTTTTGGGAAATTATTCGTTTTGACTTGACACTTCTTGTCTAATTTATTTTCATTTTAATCACATTCTATTTATTTATTTACTTACTTATTTATTCATTCACTTATTCTGTATGTGTGTGCATGAGTGCATGCATGTCAGAGCACATGCATGGAGATCAAAGGACAGCTTGTGAAACTATGATGTGAGTCCTTTGGGACTGAGTTAGGTTGTCATGCAAGAGGTTTTACCTGAAGGGCTTTCTCACCAACTCTTGTGCTATTTCTGAATATGATAAGGTGTAGCTAGAGTTATCTCCAGTCCCGCTCAGGCCAGCAACCACTCAGACTCAAATAAACACACAGACGCTTATCTTATTTAAGCTGTTTGTCCTAATGACTCAGATTTCTTGCTATCTAGTTCTTATATCTTAAATTAACCCATTTGTATTAATCTATAAGTTGCTACATGGCTTGTGGTTTACCAGTACTTTACATCTTGCTTCTAATGGTGGTGGCTGACATCCTCTTCTCAGTCAGCTTTCCACTTCCCAGACTTTTCCTCTCTCTTTGTCCCACCTATACTTCCTGCCTGGCTACTGGCCAATCGGCACTTTATTTATTAACCAATCAGAGCAAGACATTCAGAGCATACAGAACATCCCAGAGCAATAATATACCTTAAATGCTTTTTATTGGCTTGCCAAATTGTGGCATCTAATATCAAAATTTACTGACTCATGGTTTTAAAGAGCATTTGCCTTCTTCAGTGAACTATTTTTAGAACCCCAAGTAGAATCCAATCATTTACTGTTTTGTAAATTAATCTAAAATGTTTAGAAACTGAAGAAGTATAATTTTATTTTTTTACAAACTTAATAGATAATTGATATTCAACAAATACATAGGTTAACATTGCATGGTGATATTTCAAGATTGTTTTTGAAAGTAAAATCTTCACAATTGAGTCATATGAAAAGAAATGTTATTTGGCACACACATACACACACATATACATACACATATATACACACACATACATTATATATGCTAAGTCCTATATCCCCTAACTTAGGAAGAAGGCTCTATTAAATATATGCGTGATGAAATAATTATATACTATAACCAAAGGCATCTTTTGCAGTGAATTTACATTTCAACGTAAAGAAAATAGTCCTCATTATTATGATTTCATATATAAAATACAACAAAAGTATATATTCATAATTATTAATTTCAATACAGGATTTTTAATTTTGTTTATTTTGAGACAAGGGCTCACTACATAATCCAAGATAGCCTTGAATATGCTTTCTTTTTGCTTCAGCCTCCCAGGTACTCAGAATGCACCATCATGACAGGCTAGGACAATGCTTTTACATGATAATTCGTGTTTTAACTTTTGTGCTCCAACTAAAACTAATCAAGAGAATACATTTTGGACATTCCAGATGGCCACTTCATAACTAAGTATTGCTACATGGTTTAGGTGCCAATTTTTGCACATTATTAATGTTTTTGTTGGTACCAAGTACCATGTAACTATATGCATATGAACATATATAAATGATGTCTTCATCAAATGAGAGCCAAAAGATATTACAAAATATTGTAGTGAAAATACTAAAACATGGTTCTTATGTCAGTTGATTCACCCTGGGGCTTAAGAACTCCCCAGCAATGGTTTCACATTTTTAGTACCAGATATCTGTTTCCTACTGTGGAGAGGGCCTTTAATGCAAGCAGAAAGTGATAGGTTACCTTCATAATATTTATGCCACTGATGTAGCTATGGGCATATCTTGATAAACCAGTTATTAGTTATTGTAGTTCACAGGGTTCACAGGATGTGTAGGAGTACTGGTGACTTTTATTCCCTGGTTGCCTATATCACACCTTCGGGTACTACGAATACTAAATGGCAGAGGGAACTTTCAGTTTAGTACAAGCTTGATCTCCCCATGTCTGTGACCAAGGCATATGATATTTTCAGCAATAGAGTTTTACAGTCAAGTTCCCATTGGCAAGAGCAATGGCAATAGCTATATTGTTTTAGGAGTCTCCAGATCACCCTTGGTCAATAACTCAAGATGAAGTACTTCATTCCTGGCACTGGGCTTTTTATTTGGCATGTTGCTGCTTCTATGAGAAACATTATCTCCTGTGTAAGGTTTCCATATGGCCTTTTCAAACATCCTTAATGGTAGGTAACCCTCTTCCCATTAAGGCCCAGAGTGCATTGTAAAAGAGTGGGCTGAAATATTATAAGAGTCATAGTGTAGGTAGGATTTTGTCAAAATAATGTCTTCTGGACATGAGAGGTGTGCTGAATTTGGGAACTCACAGAAGTTATGGTTGCCTGTACAAAACCTGTACAAGATAAATACAGCTGTTGACAGATGATGGGTGCTGGGAAAAGATGAGTAAGTGTTCTGTAAGGGTATGACCCTGGTAGATAGACCATGTTCCACTGGGTGGTTCTACACACATGTGTATGTAGGTAGCATAAACTGGGCAAGTGTTTTATAAAAGGGGGGTGTGTAACATGAAGTTAGAAGGGTGTGTTAGAGGTAGATCTGGGAGGAGATATGAATCAGCGTGGTGTGAATGTGATAAAAATATATTGCACACATATGTGACATTCTCAAAGAATTAATAAAATATTATATCAAAAAAGAAAAATATGGTGTGTAAAGTGAATGATTTCATAACACACAGTAAACTAGCCACACATATCTCAAAAGAACATGAATCTATAGATCAGTACATAGTAACCTTTCTTTCTTTTTTCTTTTTATTAAATTTTTAAAAATTTAATTTACATACCAACCAGTTTCTCCTCCCTCTTTTCCTCTTGTTCCCTCCCCCTACCTCTTTTCTATGCTCCCATCCACTCCTCAGAAAGGGTAAGGCCTCCCATCAGAGTCAACAAAGCATGGCATATCAAGTTGAAGTAGGGCCAACCTCCTCCCCCTGCATCAAGCCTGATGGATGTATCTCAGCATAGGGAATAGGTTCCAAAGAGCCAATTCATGTACCTGGGACAGATCCTGGTCTCACTGCTAGGGACCCCACAAACAGACAAAGCTATACAACTGTCACCCACAAGCAGAGGTCTTTCTTTCATTTTGAGACTGTATCCTGTATTTCACGCTGAGTTTGAACTCACTACGTAGTGGATATTGACCTTGAACTTCTGATTTTCCTGCCTGCAAGTGTATATCATAATGCTCAGTTTTATGGAGTGCCAGATATGGAAATCATGGCTTTATGAATGCTATGGAAGCTTTTAACCAGATGAGCTGTGTCCCTAGATCCATATCAGTCTTTAAACAAGTTTCTATCAAAAATTAAATAATTGACATTAAATATTACTTTATCAGTTTTATGGCCTTATTTATATTTCATTTATATCCACAAATAAAATTTACATATATATATATGTATATATATATAATATATACAAAAGTTAAGGTTCTATGGATTGTTCTAAAACATGGTAAGTACGGGGTTAGAATTCATTTTACAAAGTATAATAAACACAATTTAATTATACCAAAGTAGAGGTTTAATTGATAGGAAACTCTCTTCTTTTAAAGGCTTAATTTATTAGCTGGCTCCATTTATAAAACAGATTGCATACTGTTATGGTTTGATACTGGTGGACAAAAAATCTCAGGAAACAAGGGAAGAAATTAAATAGAAGATTGGACCTTATGCCAAAAACAAAAAGAGAAATAAATTATCTATACTGTCTAAGCCTTTGCTCCTTCCAGATTCTCACTATGGTTCCAGAGTATCATTCTATTTTGAAATCTTAGCTTCTGCCTTACATTTTACCTACTCAACAATTCCCTGTACCTAGACTTCTTATCAAGAATTCGATCTTGGAATGCCAGAAACTAAATTATTTTCCCTCACAAGTATTTGATCTCTTCAGAATTAAAAAAAAAAAAAACTTTATCAATAGTCAAATCAGTCTCATTGTCACTCCAATCAGATACTCAGCAAATCCATTTCCTTTTTGCTCTAAAATGCCTATTGAACTTACATACCCTCCTATCTGTTCTCATTGTTACTGCCCTAGTTTATACTGTTATCGTCTCACATGTGGATTTAAAAGAGAAAAAGTTAATTTCAGCAGAATACACTATAAGTATTGCCCTGGCCAGTAAAATGAAAACTCTGGAACCTTCCTGTGGTTTTATCTCTGTTTTGTTATAGCAAACTTAAGCCTCTCTATGCTTAGTTTAACTATCTAGACAACAGAGATAATAGTAACAATAAATATATTATAGGGCAGCTTTAAGAATTAACAGTAATACTGGAGTGATGGTTTAAAAGTAAGAGCACTTGTGGTTCTTTCAGATGACCCAATTTTGGTTGCCATCACTCACATAGAAGATCTGCTTGTAACTACAGTTCCAGGAGACCAACTGTCCTCTTGAGGCCTCCATAAATACCTGCAAGCATATGGTGAACATAAACTTGTGCAGGCACATATGCAAATTGAATGAATGAATGGATCAATCAATCAAATATATTTTTTAAATATTTGAAAGTACCATTGGCCTGGGTTTGTGGCTCAGTTGGTAGAGTGCCTGCCTAGCATGCATGAAAACCTAAGACGATTTCTAGCACCACATAGCCTAGTACAGTGACACATACTTCTAACCTTAGAAGAGGGAGGAAGATCAGAAGTTCAAGGTAATCCTTAGTTACTACATAAGACTCTATCTCAAATTGTAAAAGAAGAATTAAATGTACTAAACCATATAAGGAGTAGTCAATAAAAGCTATAACCCTGTCTTATCTCTCCCCAAAGTAACTTCAGTGTAGCAACCTGTTAGAATATAACAAGCCTATACACACAATGCTTTACTAACATGAATGAAGTTTTCTTTCTATCTTTCATTTCCTGAACTGTCTGTATCATTATTACAAAACAACAAATTATATGGATGATTTGATACAAGAGATGAGAGTTTAGAAGGTCATGGCAGAAATAAGGTTCTTTGATAAAGTAGAGTAGTGTGTAAGAAAAGTAGAAAAGACTATTAGAAAAACATACACAAATGAATCAAGCAGATTTTATCTCAAGTTTCAAATTTAATATTTTTGGCTATGTGACCTTGAGCAAGTGACTTTATTAACTGTATCTCTACTTTCTCCTTCTCAACTGAGTATAATTAAGAGTGTCAGTATTATGGGATTTTTTTTAATGAGAGAATAGATATGAAAATAACAAAAATGTGAGTTCCATGAGAATTGGCCTGTTGGTTGGTTTTGTTTAGTGTTATATCACTAATTAGAATAGCATCTAGGCCACAGTAAACAATCAATTAATAGAGAGATTCATTAATAATGTTTGTCCATGATTACTTAGTAATGATGCCTACTATTGTTTATAGTTACCTTCCTCATTTTGTATCTGAAGTACTTGTGTTAATCTGGCAAAACTAAGTGGATCCAGAGAATTTTCAGTAGTGCTTTAAAGCAAAAAAAAAAAAATGATGATGGACACTATCAAGCCAATAAGTAATCAGATCAATAAAAAAGAAGCAGCTGTAAGTTCACTGTAATTCCCTAATTGCATTTCATTTGGCTTTTAACAAATGTTTTCTCTTTTTGACTGGAGCAAATAAATATTAAATTCAGGTCTGAGGAAATGTCTTTGTGGTTATTATGCAGACTAAAGATGAGATAGCTATAATTCTTTGTGATGGAGGTCAAGGGGCTGTGGAATATAGATCCATAACACTAGAAAAAATACTGTCTTGTGCCACTAGCTAGTATTCTAGTAGTTGAATCAGCTCCTCACACCTGCTCTTTTAGCCTCAGTCTCCTCATCTCACAGGCAGAAAAAATAAGTTCCATGCATCATTATTTCAAGAGTGCTTATTATATAACAACAATTACCCTTAAACTGTCAAACTTTTTGAAAATCCCTTTGACACCAGCTCTCTATACATCTCCTATCTTGCAATCATCATAAGCCAGAGAGGGAAGCATGGTGTAATGTAGAGCTCTTCAATCATTTTAGCAACAAGGGGGAATTTTACTTTTCCTCCACAGTCTCTCAAACTTAAAAAAAAAACTCCCTAGATCAACAAAATTCATGATTTCAAATTTAGTTTCCCCATTTATATTCATCAGAGACATATAAAGCTGCCAATCAGTTTCACATCAGCATGAGATAGCCAGTATTATCAAAATGAGTTGATATAATTTCAGGCAAAAGCAAAGAAACTTGACATTTTAGTCAGGTTGTGTAATTTATTGAAAGTAAATGAACGTTCTCTGTTAGGCTCCTTTCAAATATTGAAAATGACTCATATATTCTCATTATTATCTTCTCAGATCCCCTCCGGGAGAGGGTGTGGGTAGAAATCTCTCATGCTAGGAGTTACTGATGTACTACAAAGAATACTACATTCTAACAAATGACACAGATTCTCAAAGCTTTGTTTTCTGCTTTTTATTAAAGAGGAATAACAATACCTGGCATACTATCCCATAGCTATCACTTTTAGAACATTCTATGCATATAATATAAAGTTAGGTACTTTATATATTTGATTCTATTCTGACTTTATAGCTACCTAGTAAGATAGTCATTATCTCAGTTTTAAAATAAGGTAACTAACTAGGGCATATGAGACTGAGGGACTGCCCAAGATTGCTCCAGGTATAGTAAGTGGCAAAGCTCTGATAAAAACAAAAACAAAAACAAAACAATAACAAAAAAAGGTCTATTTGAGTTCCAAACCTTATTCTACCATACTCTCATATAACAATGATGATTGCTAAGCATTATATAAAATAAAGTACAGTTGCCTTTGGCATTAGTAGAAAAATACATTCCTATGACTCCTCCCTGCATTTCCTGTCCAAAATCGTACTTTTACTTTGTCTACAATTCTTATTTATATCCACTATCTAACTACTTCAAAAACACAGAGTGAAAAATCTTCCAAGTTGACTTTCTACCTTTAGTTGGTCAGTGGTAAATACTAAGCAATATCCAAGAGCCAAGTAGTTCCCATGACTCATCCTTCATAGTCACATCCTTCAAAGCCATGTCCTCCATGAAGTGATTATAGGCATCATCCATTGAAATGTTATCTTCCTCCTTTCAAGCCCCATATCATTTTGCTTGTACCTTTTATCTCTATTAACATCGCCAGTGATACACTTTTTGTTTTTCTTTATAGTTACTTCTATAATAGTTCTTCACCACCATAGAATCATGTCAGTTTTCCCTGGATACAATGTGTTGTACTCATTGAATGAGACTGTAAATATATTGTGGTGGGAAAGTAACTCAGGGATAACTGAATATGGGGCCTCCCTCCAAACTCATATGAGAAGCAAATGTCTAGATCTTATGGCTAGTAAGTGGTCAAACTGAAAGTAAAGGGCAAAATTCTTAAATCAAAGACTAGTGTACTGTCCTTTGAGTTTACTTCCCTTACAATGCCTTCCATGGTACTTTGTACATAGAAGCTGTTCAAAGTACTTGTAAAATTAGAACCTTAAGGGAAATAAAACATTATTAAGAATGTGACACATTTTATATTTCACTAAGTGTTACAGCACAGTTTACAAAGTGTAAGATCTAAATGGCAGACTGAAAAATTTATTTGGGTGAAAAATAAATTTCACTAAATATTTTATACTTCAGATACAAAACATGTTAGAGAACAATCAATTTTGCACAATCACTGATTTCAAATTATTTAAATGTTCTGTGAGTGCTGCTTATTCATTCTGTTATCACAACATATTTTGTAAAATAATAAATATCAAATAGCAGACTTTCTCCTAAATGTCTTTTGTCATCTTTTATCACCATATCATCTAGTTGAAATGACTGTGGTAGCAAAAGGAATAATGATATCAGCCAATGACCAACCAAACATTGGATTATGATATTTGCTTTTAACACCCTTCAAAAATTCTTAAACTCTCAGTTTGAAAATATAAAATTAAGGACATAGGTAAAACATAACATTCTTTATAAATTGAAAATTATCATCTGTTTCTTCTCTTAAACCATCATTTCCATGTGCAGTATTTTTAAACTCAATAACCTACTCTCTACCTTAAACTCCACAGATTAGCACTTAACCACTGTCATCCTCTTTTCCTATTATTTTTTCCTTTGATTTTCTCAAATGGAGATTATTCTTTTACATCCAGCAGTTTTTAGTGAACTAAACAGGCAGCCCCTTTCAAAATGAATTCCAGTGGCTTGCCACTGCATCTATCTGATACACATCATATGCCCACATTATTGGCAAAGAATGTCATTCAGCAGCTCTGAGGATGAAATAACCTAGTTACAGAGAAATATTATTTAAACTTGTAGTATTTCCTTCAGATTTCATTACTTTTTGCAAAGCTATTTCCCTATGATAACAGTACCACTACACTATTCAAAACTTGTCTGT
Source organism: Peromyscus eremicus (assembly GCF_949786415.1). Lineage (NCBI taxonomy): Eukaryota > Metazoa > Chordata > Mammalia > Rodentia > Cricetidae > Peromyscus > Peromyscus eremicus. The sequence goes on along the minus strand of NC_081439.1, from coordinate 86,407,645 downwards.
TGTCTTCAGGTTTAAGTTTAAGTCTCAGATGTCTTAGAAAAATATGTCTTCAAATACAATGGTTGGGATGTTTATTTTTCAAGTATCCAGGTTAGGGACATCTTAGTGACACTTCTAAAGTGATGATAATTTATGAGAAAAGGTTCTAAGGGTTTATCTTCTACCATGAAGAACAACAAAATCTGAAGTAATTTGAAAAGTGCTGAGCACTAGACTTAGAAGCCCTAGAGTACGGTGGCTGCCTTTTTTTGAGCCAATCGAGCAAGAGCAGAAGGAAAATGGATTTTCTTCAGTAAAGATAGAAAAATAGGTTAATATAAAATCCTCATGACCAGAGACAAATTTCATATTTCTTACAGGAGGAAAAAGGACTAATACTTGCCAGGAGGAAGTGCAAATCTCTCAAAGTAAACATGTAAGCCATGACTTGGAGGAGCACTTGGCCTAATTTGTGAGCATTTCTTATCAATGGTCTACAAAGAACATGTTAAATCTACAAGTAGAGCCTTAAAACTTCCCAGGGCCAAGTAGCCTCAGTGAATTCACTGTCTGGATAAGCTGAAGTTCCTCGTATCCAAGCAAACAGCATCATTATTTCCATCTATGTTGTCTGGTTTCTTGAAATCAGCTGGAGCACCCAGCCTAGGATCCATGTGATCTAAGTCTTCCTAGAAAGCTGGGTGGGGTTAATGGCTTAGACTGGATTGTTAGAGTAGAGCCAAGTGACAGAGAGCACATGCAGATATTGTCTGTTATGAAGTAATTATTAAGTGCTTATTGTACTAGATATTGGGGGAAAACAAAAACCACGAAGACAAAGTAGAAGATGCATGTGTTGGTTTCAAAAAGCTTACAAAACAGTTGGCAGGGGAAGACATGCACACAAAACCAAGCAGAAGTTAATAATAAGTTTTATAATGTAACAAAAAACGGGTTATAAAGAACATTATGAGTACTGTAATTCAAAACATTGGTGATGAATTCCAACAAACTGAGCTCACTCTTAACATCTAATAACTGAGGGCTGATGTCAGTTATCTCAAAAACAAGCAATGTGGCATTAAATGGTTAACATATTTCCTTCAAAGAAGCAAACTAATTGCCAGAAGCCCAAGTCTAGTTTCAAGGCATGGCTGGTAACTACTGTCTTTTCTTGAAATATCCTGAAAAATAGAGCAGGGATGGGTTCTTATTCTTTAGGCCATTTGGCACAAGCAGGGTGTGTCTTTTGGAACCTGATACTGTCACAGATAGAGCAGTTTTTCAAGTAGTATGTCACAAATTATTTACCAGGACTCTTCTGTCTAAATATTCTAAAACTGGCCCAGTAGGAGAAGTGGTCAAAAATCTTGTCCCTAGACATTAAGTTAACTTAAAAAGTTGTGAATATCTGATTTACAAATGGAACAATGAGGTCTTTAATATTTAGTAAAATATTTTAAGTTCAAGAGTCTCCTCCAAACTTTGACTGCAACATGTACCATACAATGAGAAGTTGATAAAATTTTTTTATTATTTAATAATATCAGCCCCAATGAGATTGCAGGAACTGGTTCTATTTTAAAACAATTTTTTTATTAAAATTCTAATTTTTCACTATTAATGTTAACAAAGCATTAACAGATTATTGTATCTTCAGAGATATGCTCCAAGATGATCAAATGTTTACAATACATGCCACAAATATAAGGACACTACTGAAGGAACAGTGATTTAATGAAAGAAGAAATATTGAAAGCCAAGACAGTTTTCTTCCAATATTAGGAAATCAATGTATTTGGGAAATGAAGTAAGCAGGTTTATTCTGTGTCCCCAAAGTCCCCAAAAGGGCATATTGTGCCTCAATAGGTAATGAAGCGCCTATTATTAGGAGTAATCAGTATTCAACTTAAAAATGGAAATGATACTATAGAGAGAATTCCCACACAGAAAAACATGCAAGCAAATTAATTTAGGTGAATAGATATAGGAGATGTCTGATATTTAATATCAATCTACTATATTATCCCAGCTTCAATAATTTTCTGAATAACTATAATGATTAACCTGCATTGTCAATTTGTCTGCATTTAGAATCACCATGGGAGACATCTCTGAGGGAGTCTATCAGAGTGTTTCTACAAAGATTAGCTGAGAAGGGAAGCCCCATGCTGAATACAAGCAGCACTATCCCTTGGTCCAAGATTGAATAAAAGTAGAAAGGGAGGTGAGCCTACATTCTTCTCTTTTTGCTTCCCGATGATGGATAATGATATCAGCTGCTTCATGCCCCTACTGTCATGCATTCCTCCACCATGATGGGTTGTATTGCTCATTAATCTGTAGCCAAAACAAACTATTCCCTTCCTAAGTTACTTTCTGATTAGAGATAAAGCCTTCTCCATGGAGGAAATGCATGCTTGGTATTGCAAATATGGCAAAGAACCCATGGCTTGGGAGCTCCCATGCCCCATGGGTGAACCTAATTCTATTATTCATTGAGTAGACATAGTATCAATCTGCCCTCTAAATTCATATTTCTATATTCAGAGTTTAGTGCAGCTCTCAGGCCTCATTATGCAAGTTTCCTTGTGCAATGGATGATGGTAAACAAAGATACTCACAATTGATCAAAGTGCAGAGAATAACTGTCTGTGGAGTACTTAGTCATAAATGAGACATCAATATCACTCCTCCCTCCTCTCACCCCTGAAAGGTGCAGGAACCATGAGAGAGAGGCAGTGGAAAGATTGTAAGTCAATAAAGTCATAGAAGTTGAAGAGAACAGAAGTGAACCAATGTCTTTGGATATGACGGAACCACTAGATTCATGAACTCATAACAGCTGTGGTTGCATGCGTAGTACCTATATAAGATTAAGCCAGCCAACATTCTACCAGGGATGGGAAGGGCCTCACAAGATCCATTCCTAACTGAGGATCTATTGATAGCTAATGGCTTCTGAGGGAGGGAGTGTCCACTTCCTTTAGGCGTATGGCCCCTTGTAGGTCAACTATGCTCAAGTGCATGACTCTACAACCATGCACATATTGGACTATGTGGTTTATTAAGATAAGAAAATGAGTACATAAAGTTGGAAGGAGTTTGGTTGGAGTGGATCTTAGAGAAGTTATAGGAAAGGGTGATGAGTGAATATGATCAAAATATATTGTCTTAAAATCTCAAAGAATTAATAAAATATTTTATTAAAATAATTACTATTTAGCCTGAGCCTTTTTTGCACAATATACAAAGACATGTTTTTTGTCTGTTCCATTATGAGTTGATCCAAATGGGCCTATCAATTACCTGGACAGGAAAATGTCTCTAGAGAAAGCTGTCTGTTCCAGAAACTTCAGAAATAACTTATAGCATATTTAAAGATGTCCGTAGGTTTACATAGTGATCTTTTGAGCCATTTTCTACTCATTCCTCCTGTGAGGATGTCTGATACAATGGTCTTTCTGTTCATTGTCCATTCTCACAAGTTGGAGTGTCTTTTAATATCCTGTAATAAATTATGCTTATCTTTGACTCTGCCTGTCTTCTATAATTTGCTCTCTGTGTCTTGTCTGAATTCATTCATTAGAAACACAAGGCATCATGGGGAGGCCAGAGTGAGATGCTGGCAACATTGTTGGCATGAGAAGTTCAGACTTTTATATTAGATGTTTACGTAGTGGCAAATAGTGAAAAATAAATATTGAAGGTCAAACAAAACAGGTAGGTAGATCTACACATGTTCAGTTTACCACCTTTGAAATAAAGAAACACACCATAATTCTAATAAATTAGGTCATGGTTCTTTACCTTGTATCATATAATACACAAAGACTCTGAATCAGGATAGTAAATGAAGAAAATACAGTATGATCAACAATTGTAAAATTTGAATTTTGAATTTAACTGTTCACAATAATTAACCTGATGCAGTTGATATAGCTAAGAATGCAAGATAAGGGAATTCAGTCTCAAAAAAAGTTAAGTGATATCTCCAAAGTCACATTTCTAATTGTCTGGGACTCTGTATTGATTATGCTGTTTCCAAAGCTTATGATATTCTAACTTGTCCCAATAGAATATAATATGATAAATAGACTAGACTAGACATAATGGACTAGAAACTGGGAAGGCTCACATTTGGTCATAATTCTATCTTGTTAACTACTTACATGACTCTTAATACCAGGCTATGACCTACTCTAAGTTATTCCATATTGCATAAAAAAGTGGCTTTTCAGGCTGTACATTTCCCCGGGAGACTCAGTCTTACATGCAACTTTTGACTCTATTTTGTGGAAGAAGGATATCTGTGGCTCCTGGGTGGACATAGAGCCTGAAAAAATTGTCAGGATCCACCCATCTAACTGATGACAAATTTTCAGTACTAGAAAGGGAACTACCTTTTAAATTTACTTGGGATGAATTGAGACTGTAGGGACACATAAGTGTATTAAAATTGTATGAGGGGAACCAGACATGCCAGATCAAGTAAACAGTGTAAACTACCTAACCTGGACCCCATGAAGTACTGAACACTGTGATGGTATGGCCTCTTAACAAACCTATCATCTGGGAGCATGTTATCTTCAAGAACTTGGGAATCCTGACTGTTTCTGGAGCTTTGGCTCAACTAAGACCCAGTTTCCTCTCCTATTCCCCTCCCCTGCTATATGCTGATGCAACCTAATGGACTATATGAATGTATGGAGTGCTGTGGAATAATGCCTTTGTACACTGGTTTATTAGAACACTGATTGGACAGTAGCCAGGCAGGAAGAATAGGCAGGATAAGCAGACAAGAATTCTGGGAAGAGGAAGGCTGAGTCAGCAATGCCAGCCAGCTGCCCAAGAAGCAACATGTAATGGGATGCAGGTAAAGCCACAGAAAACATGGCAAAACATAGATTAATAGAAATGGGTTAATTTCAGATATAAGATCTAGCTAGCAGGAAGCCTGCCATGGCCATAGTTTAAAAATAATATAAGCCACTGCATGTTTACTTGGGTCTGAGCAGCTATGGACTGGGTGGGACATAGGAAAACTTTTAGCTTCAAATGGTGCCCAATGTGGGGCTTGAACCCATAAACATGAGATTAAGAGTCTCATGCTCTACCAACTGAGTTAGCCAGGTGGGACACATGAAAACTTCAGCTGCTAAGTTAAAGGCTGAACCAGATCTGGAGCAGAAATAGGTGAAGGCATGTCAGGTCCAGGTCCACTGTGTCTGATGTTTTCCTGTAGGCCAAAGATGGATGCCCCAATATTGCAGAGGAAATTGGGATGGCTATCCAGGCATCCAGAGATCCCTGTCATTAAGTAATATTACATCCTTCTGGGGTCCTTGATGGAGTTAAAGACTAAATAGTTAGACATATAGTTTTCTTTAGTTATAATAGAAAGTAAGTTAGGTTTAAAACTTTAAACTCACAAAGAAAAGAGATAATAGAATATTATCTCTAAATTTGCCAAATACAAATGGACTGGATATTGTAACAGTAATTGTTACTTGATAACTGTTTTTGTTGTATAGCTTTACTATATTAAAGTTAAAAACCTTCCTTTTTAGTTAGACAAATAGGGAAAATTGTTGTGAAATAATAGTTTTGTACACTGTGAAGATCCGTTGCTCTCATTGGTTTAATAAAGAGCTAAATGGCCAATAGCTAGGCAGGAGGAGGTTAGAAGGGACTTGCTGACAGGGAGAGAGCTCTGAGGGATGAAGGAGGATGGATTCACCAGGAGATGTGGGGCCAGCCAGACACAGAATGAGTTTGACACACAAGATGGTATAGAGATAATGCCACAAGGCAGAAAGTAAATTAATGGAAATAGATTAAGTTATAAGAGCTAGTTAGAAACAAGCCTAAGCTATTGGCTGAGATTTCTTTCCCTTGTCCCTTTCCCCTTCTCCCCCATCCCCTACTATCCTAACACATTCTAACACAGATCTCCCATTCTTCTCTTCTTAAAAAATTACAACTGCAAGGTCATTTGCTGCTGTTTTCTGCCTGAGTCAGAAAGTAGCCACTTTAACTTTTCTTCCTTGTTTAATAAAGGACCTCTCTGTGAAAACAGGTGTTTGGGTTTGGTTTATGCCTAATCCAGGGTCAGGGAGAAAGTCCTCATTGTGCAGGAGTACCCTTCACTGAGCAGTTTATTAATAACAGAAATTAATTTTCACAGTTTTGAGACTAGAATCTCCAAATACAATGCACATGTGCATTCAATATCCAGCTTGGTCCCATTTCTTAATTCACACATGGTACCTTCTTTGTCCTCACATGGCCAATTCTCTGGGATCTCTTTTTGAAGGTCTGATTTCCTTCATGAAGGCAAATTCCGTTAAGACTTACTCATCTGAAGCCAGGTGGTGGTGGCGCACATCTTTAATCCCAGCACTCGGGAAGCAGAGCCAGGTGGATCTCTGTGAGTTGGAGGCCAGCCTGGTCTACAGAGGGAGATCCAGGACAGGCTCCAAAACTACACAGAGAAACCCTGTCTCAAAAACCAAAAAAAAAAAAAAAGACTTAGTCACCTGCTAAGAGCCTCCAACGCCAAATATAATATTGAAGATTAGGTTTCAACCTATGAATTTGTGGGGATACTGAATGTATATATAATTTTAAAATCAAGACTTCACTAACAATGTGGATCCAAATATGACACCCACTTTTGAATAAGGGTTATTTTGAGCTGATGACAAGTAAGAAAGAACAGACAGAGAGAAATTTTCAACCTTTTCCCTCTCTTCATAAAAGTGGGGCATAAATACTCACTTTTGATACTATCCTTCCTGTTCTTTCCCATACTAAGAAAACAGGGACAACTGTTGTTGAAATTTTCTTTGGGCCATCAAGCAGCTCCCAAATAAAGACATGGAGACTTATTATTAATTATTAATGCTTGGGGTTAGCTTAGACTTGTCCCTCCAGTTCTTATAACTTAAATTAGCCCATTTATAGTCATTTACATTTTGCCTCAGGGCTTTTTACCTTTCATTCTCTATATCCTATGTTCCTGCTTCCTCTGTGTCTGTCAGTCTGGCTCCTGGCATCTTCCTGTTGTCTCCTTTTCTTTCTTTCCTTAGCCTACATTCCTCCTACTTACTCTCCCTGTCCAGAAGTCCTATACCTCCTTGCTTGCTATTGGCTGTTCAGCATTTAATTGGACCAATCAAGTGCCTTAGGCAGGCAAAGTAAATCAGTAACACATCTTTACATAGTTAAACAAATGCCACACATCTTTGCATAGTTAAACAAATGTTCCATAGCAAACAACTATTAAAGATAGAGAATTGACATCATGATGTACCTATATAAAGAAGTTTTACTAAAACAACCCTTCTTGTCCACAGCTTTCCACATATTAGTAACCTTCCTACAATTTACCACTCATTCAAAGCTAAATCTCCTTTTGGTCTGTGTTGTACTATCTCCATGGTTTATTTCCTTTTGTAAACATGATAGATAAGCTCACAAGCCTAGCTACTAATTTGGTTATTCTTTTCTAGTTCTCATTTCTTTTCTGTGAAACACTTACATATATATTAAACCAACCTTTTGTTTTATTAATATGTCATCTGTCAGTTTAATTTGTAGAGCTTAGCTACTGAATCTAAGAGGGCAGATGAAAATGGTTTTCCTCTACATTTGGGAACATTTTAATGCCTCATGAGAAATAAAATCCCACCAACTCCCTTCTTGATTTTGTTCTGACATTTGAGGCTGTAATTCATCTTGTACAAAATAATTAACCATTTTGTGCCATCAATGATAATGATTATTAGCTAAAAATATGTAGTTCAATACCTAATTTTATTTATTACTATAACCTATTCATGAAAGACATTTGCTGGAAGGTTGAGAATGGGAGCAGTATTTTAGTAAAATAACAGGTCTGTTTATTAAAAATATTTTTTCTCCCTAGTGATGGAGCATAGTCATTCATTGCTAAAGATGAAAATTATGATTTCTTGGTAAATAGATTTTTATAAATGTTTCTAAAGCCCAGGACTAAATGAACAAAAATCACTAGTCATCTATGTTGTATATAATACTAAAAATTGTAATATCTTAAATTTTTGTTATCTACTTTAAGGGAATTGTGTAATTTTATCTGTCATCTGCATGCTAAAAAGTACTACTTTGGAATGAAAGCAGTCATTTCCCTTTTAAATTAAATGGAACTCTTGAACAGTAGCTGCAAGTTTTATCACACTGAATTGTACAACAAAAGTCATCTATCCACCTTCAAATTTTCAAAGATACAAAGTCTAGTGAATGAGGAAAATGCTACAGCAAGTAAGTCAGTCTTCTTCACATGTGCTAAAGCAAAGATGACAAGTATATGTGTTAATTATAAGTTGAAAAGCTCCAAAGACATTCCAAGGATCAAGGAGAATCTCACATAATTGTTTTTGAACAGATGATTATGTGTTTGGTGATAAAGAAACTCAGCAAGCGACATTAATGTTTTGCACTTAGAGTAATTACAAACTCAGTAAAATCCTGAAGGATTCAAAATGGCAAACTAAATATACTGGTACCTTATTAGAGAAGCCCATGTAGAGGATGACAGATTACTTAGGAAATTTGTTTGCTGTATTCAAATGTTCATCTCAAAAGCCAAGACTGTTATGGCATGGGAGAGAATATTTCCCAGGGATCTATTTACCTTGCTTCTATGTAGATCTACAGTGCAGTCCTGTGTGAGAAATGAAAAGCCCCATGGAAGTTTATTCCCCATCTGCCATTGAAGGCCTATCAGACTGAGCTTTGAGAAATGGTTTGAGACTGAGATTAGCAGCTTCAAAATAATGCTGTTTATGAGGTCATAGTTCCCATGAGCTGGGAGTACAGCACAGTTTACCTGCATGTACTACTCCTGGTTCTCACCAGAGTATAATCCAGATGTTGTATAGGGCTACAGAGCTCTCAGATTTGATATGGGAATTATATTATTCCAAGGTCATTTTTGGTTTTAGAACAATTTATCTCTATGTTGTAGGAATGAACATGTAGCCATTTCAGTGGCTATGAGTTCAAGTTTGCCCTCTGATCCTAGAGGCTACAGTGTTCCATCCTTTTTGGTCCTCTCCATAGGATCTCTTATAATATGGAAATGAAACACATCTCAGATTGCTAAAATAATGTCTTCTGTAACAGTATGACACTGGAGTAACTACCCATCCTATTCATCATATGTTGCTGGTTAAAGAAAATCTACCTGAACACAAAGAGGTGGAGAATATTTAGGGGTCATCTTAGGGTCTTTCATAATCATAAAGAGAATTTATATTCCACTGTTCTTACAAGCCTCTAGTTTTTATCTTAAAGAATTATATATCAAAGAAATGATCACTTACTGGGCTCTTTCAATTATTTCTAGAAATCTTCAAACAAATTGCATGTAGAGAGCACTTATAGCTAACAAGGACATACAGTTTAGACTTGAAGTTCCTATTTGTTTCTAGGACCTTCTCATTCATGCAGATATCTTAATACATAGCAGGAGGACTGGGTTTTTAGTCATTTCAACCTATATCAACAGTCTTGGTTTAGCTTCAGAATAAAATGAAGACTGATTCTTTTCTGAAATTTCCCAATTTACCGTCTTTATTTTACAAAATTTCCTGTCATTTTGGTGAATTCAAACACCCCCTTTCTCCTGCCTTCCTAAAAAATAAGTCATTAGGGGTTACATTCTCTTTTAACTGAATTTCTTATTCCTAACTACTATCCAAAGGGTAGTTTTCAGAAGGCAATTCTATTACTTCTTACAAAAAGGGTATGTGATTTCTATGGATAGTCCTTAAACAGGACACATCATTTAGTTCTTCTTGATGAACTACATCTAGAAATTTTAAGTTTCTTCTCTTTGGTTTTATGCCAAATTTGCTCTGTAGCAGTGGTTCTCAACCTGTGAGTTGCAACCCCAATGGGGTTCGAATGACCTTTACACCGGGGTTGCATCTCAGATATCCTGCATATCAGATATTTTCATTACAATTCATAACAGTAGCAAAATTACAGGTATGAAGCAGTAACAAAATAATTTTATGGTTGGGGTCACCACAACAAGAAGAACTGTATTAAAGTGTAGCAGTTTAGGAAGGTTGGGAACCACTGCTTTACTGGGTTATAGATAGTTAACTTTAGGTAAAGACTTCTAAATCTTTTATACAATTAATGAGTCATTTGCTGAATTATTTTGGTGGTCTTCAGATGCATCAGAGAAGCACTTGTCTCCAGGTCTTTATGTTTCCTGTTCCTTTATTTTACTTGCAAGGCTATTTCTTACACATGTCTCTTCCCTTATATCTCTGCTTGTGTGCTCTTAGCAGAATACATCTGCTGAGCATCCTGTCCAAAACTATTCACATTCTTCCCTATTCTTCTCCAACCCCATTCCCCTTCTGACCATTTCATTTTTCTTCAGAGTTTTTAACTATATCTTGATATCATATATTAAATGATGGCTTTGAGTTGCATGAATCTCTACCTAGAATGTAAACTATGAAAACAACAATTTTGTCTCTTTTTACCATCTGGAATTGTGACTACCCAAACTCAAAACATCTCAATAATCATGTATTCTAATAAAAGAGAGGTGAATGGTAGGCATGAAACAATGAATCAAAATTAACCAAAATCATACATTCTACAGAGCATGAAGCCTGAAAGAAACCAGGTATAGCTCTTTAAGCTTTAAGCTTACCAATTTAATCTCTGGTTTCTTCTAATATTCTTGCTGGCCATAGGATTTACTCTAATGAAAGTATTGCTTCACTGAAATAAAAATTGTGGTAGGCTTTGAAGTAGGTATCCAAAATCACTTATTTCAAGGGAAAGAGTAACAATTAAGCACAAACCATGCTTCTAATGGTGTTCAAAGGCTTATAGAAGATATAAAAAGGAAGCCACAGCTGAGAGCTCTCATGTCTTCCTCTTGGTGGTAGACTGAACCCTCAAACCATAAGCAAAAATAAACCTTTCCAGTATGTTGCTTTTTATTCAGGTATTAGGTCACAGCAACAAGAAAACTGATGCACACATATACATTGTAGTGGGTAGCCATTCCAGCTATGATCTGGAAGTTCCAACCCCCATTGAGACTTCGGCAACTGTCACGCCTACAAGGTGGGGCCAAGGGAGGCGCCTGGGGACCCAAGATCTGGATGGGAGGCGGGCGCTCTCTCTGTTCCAGGACCCTGGATGGTGGAGGTGGACCAAGCAGAGCTCCAGAGAACACCGCTGGACTGCAATACACCTTCCCCAGACCCCGCGACCTACCTATCCCTTAATTTGTAAGTTACACCATTAAATAAATCTCCTTTCAACTACGTGGAGTGGCCTTAATAATTTCACCAATATCTGACGCCCAACGTGGGGCAAATTCCAAAGGCCTGGGTGGCTCCCACCCTCAGCCTCCTCCCCGGCTAGCGGGTACCTAAACCCGCCTGCGAAGTTCCATATAACCAGGGAACGCCTACACGGTTCCATTCCCAAAAAAGAGAGCAGCTAGTCCAGTCTCAGTTACCTAGCTTAGCCCTAGACCAGTGAAAGAGGCACTTTCCCGCTTCCTGAGTGCCGGCTCTGGTTCCCCGCCATCTTGACTCCAGCGAGCTGCAGTCAGCCAAGATCACCAGCAGGCCCTGCTTTGGAGCTGTACCAACGCCACCTGCTGGCTGAAAAGTGCTACTACAATACATATATATATGCTATATATGATACAATGCAATGTTTCATTGTAAGTATACACCATAAAATGAACAAATCTGACTAATTGTCTATAATCTGAAATATTTATTATTCCTTTGTGTCAAAAGTATTTAAAATCCTCTAGCAAATATGTCATATAATATTACTAATTGTACTTACCTTGACATGTGTGGTTGTTTGAATGAAAGTGGCCTTCATAGTCTCACATATTTGAATACATATTGCCAAGTTGGTATAACTGTTTGGAAAAGACTATGAAGTATGGTCTTGTTGGGGGAGGTGTATATCACTGGCAGCTAGCTTTGAGGTTTCAAAAGCCCATGCTATTCCCAGTTAGCTCTCTGCCTCCTGGTTACGGCTCAAGATGTAAACTCTTAGTTACTTGCTCCAGTGCCATTCCTGCCGGATTTCTTCCTGCTGTGCTCCCTGCAATGATGAACTTAAATTTCTAAAACTGTAAACCCCAAATAAAATTTTTTCTGTAAGTTGCCTTGAACATGGTGGTGTATCACAGAAATAGAAAAGTAACTAAGACATCACATAAGAGAATGAAATAACTTACTCATCCTGTTTATCTATAACTTTGTGCCCATTTACCAATTTCTGCCCTTTCCCTATCTCTTAACCTTCCACTTATGGTAAATGTGCTACCCTCTTCTTCTGTAAGTTTGATTTTTAAAAATTCAATCTGTGGTTGCTAACAGAAATTACCACTTGACTAAATATTTGAACTACATACCTTTCAACTATTCTCATAGTGATTCTTTAGAACAAAGTTTTATATTTATATACAACCATAGTCAGTATATTATAGCAGAAAGAGAAAAATACATATGATTTCCAACTATTCCTTCTTCTAACCCATTGTTTGGCGCTTACCATGGTCCAAATAATATGCTGCAGTTATAACAGTAGTTATTTCCTCATTTTCCTGACTCATTTCTTCCAATCTGTAGACAAATCCTGTTAGGGGAAGGATTAGTATTGACTTAAGTGGAGAATTCAGAAAAGACTTCTCTGAGGATAGGAGTATAAGCTTGTCAGAATTTCTACTCTAAGTAAATACATATTTGGTACTGTCTTCTGTCATGGAAAATATACTGTTACTCAGACAGGTGACTCAACACTATAATAATAACTTCATCATTTTGTTTCACTGTGCTCTGAACTCGTTACATCTGAATAGTCTGAAAAGGAAAAACCCTTGTAAGCAAAAGGAGTGAGCCAAGCTCATGATATAACCTATAAAACAAATAATAGCAGCTCATGATTTGCTCACTTTTTACAAAGAATATTACCTAATTTAAGTTGAATATGTTAAAAACAAAACAAACCAAAATAAGAAGAGAGACATCCTGCCTACTATTATACATTGGCCAATGACAGTTTAATAATATACACAAAGAGAATGTCCTCTTTGTATGTTGTGTATTCTGAAAAGAGAATTAAGGTCTAGCAGGTTCAAACATGTCTTCTCAATAGATGGAATCACTAGGCACTCTATGTCATCTGAATCTACACAAGAATCTAGGATAACTTTTGGACTGTCAAAGTAAAATGCTTGCTTTAAGCAAAAATTTATACGCCATGACTAATAGTTTCCTAGAAACTTCAGCCTGAGTTGATTGTCTAAGTCTCTAAGGAACACATACACAGACATACACACAAATACACACACACACACACACACACACACACACACACACACACACACGGCTACTTAAGCAGTTTTCTTACCTGGAAATGTTCCCAAATCATTAATTAAAGAAAACATTTTTACTTGATGAAATTACAGGATATTTTACAATTTAAATCAGGCAAATTACTGGAATTTTATGGTGATAGGAACTGGAATCCAAGGATAAAAACAATCAATATCACTGAAATGGGAATGTAGCTCAGTTCACAGAGTACTTGCCTAAAACACACATACCCCCAGTACAGCATAAGAAACCTAAGCATGTTGCCATGTGCCGGCAACCCTCAAACTCAGGAGTTAGAAGCAGAAGTTTCAGAAGTTCAAGGTTATCATCTACTGCATACCAAGTTTAAAGCCACGTAGAGTTACATGAGACCCAGTTCCAAAATGAAACAAAAGAAAATGAATAACAAAAACAATTAATACTCTTAACAGCTTAAAATCCTTAGATTATACAACCCACTGGCTATACTTCATTCTTACATTTTATTAATATACCGTCCAATTTTTCTCATGTTATTATCCATGTCCTGGCTCCTCAAGAAAAAAGAAGCTAATCATGTATCTATAGGTATCTACCAAATACTTTCCATCAGCTTAATATTTATATAAATATATAATATAATATAATATATATTGATTCAAGGAAGTAATACAGGAATGTAAGCCTCAAGAATATAGTGAGAAACTTTTATTCATACAACATACATTTGTTGAGAGCCTGTTAGGAACTAGAGTTATGAGATGGGATACAATAAGTATGGTAAATACTATTCCTGAGGAAATCAATTAAACAACAAATTACCAAACAATGTGTTGAGTGTCATAGTAAGAGGAAAAGTACTCTGCTCTGGAGCAAATATTGAAACTTAGGGACTCAAGAATGTTTCCAATAGTGTTCCAGCAATTATATTAGGATTGTGAAGATTCGGAGAGCTGAAATTAAAGTCAGCAAGCAGGAGCATACAACACCAAGAAAGATGCATTCAATGATTAAAAGTTGAGTAGAGCTGAAGCAAAGCTTACAAAGAAAACAACAGCTAGCGATGAACCACAGTAGTGAGAATAGGGACATCATATCTTGTATAACATGTTAAAGAGTCTGGGCTTTGTCTTGAAGGCTCTGGAAACTCACAGAAGGGTAATCACCATTCAAAGTGGCTGCTACATCAAGAATGAACTTGAAGGTAGAACAAGGAGACACAGTGTGATCTTTTCAGTTGTACAGTCAAAGGATTAATGTAGACACTTACAGGATGTATCCTGGAAGTAAAAATGACAGGGACCCACGATCAAATATAAATTGGTATAGATGTGGTAAGAGATGTCTTCAAGGTCCCTAGCATGAGCAATTGGGTAGGTGGTGATGTTATTTGATAGAAAGCAGAGTAGAGTGTTTAGGCTATAAATGATGACAATCTGGACATGATATGATACAATGCTAAGTGGTGTATACTTATGAGAGCAAAATATAGAGATGTATTTATTCTGATAAATAAAGTGGCAAAACTTGGACTAAGTAGGATTTTAGAAGAAACTATAAGGCACATTTGAGGGACAGCAAGGGATCAATCATGACTGAAGAATATAGGATGATGCTTAAGGCATCATCATGATCAAGATGTCAAGTCATAATAGGATTTAAATGTAGAGGGTTTTGAATATCATTGTAAATATTACAGCTTTCTTAACACTAGGGTTTGCAATCTACTATTGTCATTATCAGTATTGTCTTAACAGTCAACTAGTCAACTGTTGATGCTATACCTTCATAGAATAAAGGATATTTCAAAATAAAATTGAGTAATAGTTTCAAATAATTTTAAATGAATATATTTTCTTTCATAAAATTCTGACTTTAATGTCCTTGGTATTTTTTGTTTGTTTGTTTGTTTGTTTTCTCCCTATGAATTAAAACAGTCTTCTGGAAACTGTCCAGAGACCAAAGTTTGTTCACCACTGAAGTGTATGTATGCCAAGGTTCATTCCAACACTGTCATTATATGAGTTCTATACTAGAAATTTAAGAGTCTTCAAGAACCACTGAAGATTTTCGGGAGTGAAAATGATAATACCGAAGCTGTTTCGGAGAGTTATATGAGAGATCTTGGAAATACAAAAGCAGGTAATTCAATAAAGGAAAGTTGGAATAAATGAATATGGTGCCATGGAGACCTAAAAGGACATTATGAAAACAAAAACTCTATGGGAAGGCTTAACTGCTTTGTAAAATTCTTGCCTTAACTCAGAAGATATTTGCCCCATCCTCTCATTTAGGAGGCTTTTCAGGAAGTGGACACAAAAACACCTTCTTTTATTCTGACTCAACAAATCTAAACCATAAGTGCTAATGTCTCAGAGAGGCAGATAGTATGTTATTTGTATTTTGCTGAATAGAAGAATTAATTGCTTCAATGGGATGAATCATACAGAGGAAGCATATGCTAATGAGTTATATAAAATCAGTCCTTGGAGAGGTCGCAGGTGAAAACAATCCATACCATGCCATAAAATCAAAGCTGGAGGATTCAAACAATATCAGAGAAAAACAGCCCCTTTTATATCCTGGGCTATTTTTGCTTCAATCCTTTGCAAATAAAGTCACAAAAAATAAGTAGTGGGTCATGTGAAATTCGATTGAAGAGCTGCTGCTCCTCAGCATTTTGTGGCAAAATTCTCACAATTCTGAATTTGTTGCATCTGCAAGATTCTGAGCTTTAAATGGGGAATGTACAGATGCCTACAACCTCATGGTACTCACCAGAAGTTGTCTTTGCTTTTCCTTTAATTTGTTCAAAGAGAAAAACGGCAGAATGTTATAGACTTGGATAGATCTGTGAAATTAGTAGGTGCTGAGATCTTAAAGTGTTGAGACAAGAATTCAGAATTTCTAAATGACTTACCACTTAGAGCTTTTCTCCTTCAATTGTGCTGGACTAAGACAATCAGAACGCTGTGCAACTCCATGTGCCAGAAATGGATGGAATTCATTTTGATTTTATCAATTATCAAGTGATTACAGCTGTCATACCAGCTTAGTGGACAAATAATTTTTATTTTAAATGTGCACTATGGAATGACAAACTTAGTAAACTTACTGGAACCTCATTTTACAATAATTTTCTCCCATGTGTGTCTTTATGATAATAATAGTAGCATTGTCAATATTTTAAGTGTATATTTCAAACTCACCTAGTCCCAAAACAACTCTATAAACAGTAACATTATTAGCATTATTTTATAAATGAAAGCAAATAGAAAGCTTAAAATGAAAGTTACTAGATCAAAAATTGGAAGAATAGGAATTAGAACTCAGGATGCCTAGCTCTAGAACAGTGGTTTTCAACCTCCCTAATGCTGTGATCCTTTAATACATTTCCTCATGTTGTGGTAACCCCCAACCATAAAATTTGTTACTACTTCATAATTTTAATTTTGTACTGTTGTGAATGGTAATGTAAATAACTGATATGCAAAATAACTGATATGTGACCCCTGGGTCACAAAGGGGTCACAATCCACAGACTGAGAACGGCTGCTCTAGAGTCTTCATATCACCCTAATTTAAGAAAACAATTTGAAAGAAAAGCTCAGACCTAGCTCAAAAGTGGATGTGGAAGAGTTTCCAGTTGCAACAAGGCAAATAAAGAATAGGATTTAAGTTTAGTAAGACAAGAATCAGCGAACCTTGAAAACAAGAGGGTAGTACAAGTTTATGATGAGATGGTCAGATGAAAATAGAAGGGAGAAAAGGAAGAATAGCTTGATAGAGTGTAGAAAAGCAGATCGTTACCATGGAAGCTATTAAACCAAAAACCTTCCTAGAGCAACTTCTACCCAAAAGATACTCAGCAATGTCTAGTAAGATGGGGTGAGGGGTATTGTTAGTTAAGCAGCAGCGCTTGTGGCTGGCCATGCTGACGGAAGAGAGCGAGAGAGCGATGGATGGTTCGGTGGCGAAAGAATCACGAGCCATGGTTACCATTTAGAGCTTTATTAGGAGAAAGAGAGAGAGAGAGAGAGAGAAAGAGAGAGAGAGAGAGAGAGAGAGAGAGAGAGAGAGAGAGAGAGAGAGAGAGAGAGAGAGAGAGAGAGAGAGACTTGCGGAAGACAGAGGGAATACGGGGAGAGAGAGAGACCCATTGAAGGGCACGCCCGCTTTTTAGGCTGGGATGCCGTTGCAGGCTGGTGACATAAAAAGGTCATAATCCTTACAGGTATAGGGTGTGTCTGGTACTGGTGTTTAGTGGATAAGACAAAAGAATGCTGCTAAATACTTAATACTGCACATAACAACTTCTTCACATCACAACCATTATCTAGCCCCAAAGGTTCAGAGACGTCTAATTTTCCTTTTACTACAAAGGAATAAGCAAGTAACTCTAAAATGAAGGATTTTTTAAGCTGTTGCACTATGGTATAGGACAAATGTTTCTCGGTTCTGCCTGGCTACCATGGACACATGGCCACTTATAAAATAATCACTCAGAGCCTTAATATTATTTATAACTCTTCAGCCATTAGCTCAGGCTCATTATTGACTAGCTCTTACACATAAATTAACCCATAATTCTTATTTATATTTAGCCACATGTCTTGGTACTTTTTCTCAGTTCTGCCTTGTCATCTTGCTTCCTCTGTGTCTGGCTGTCGACTCCTGACTCAGCCCTTCCTCTTCCCAGAATTCTCCTCATCTGCTTACCCTGCCTATACTTACTGCCTGGCTATTGGCCAATCAGATTTTTATTTATCAACCAATCAGATCAACATATATTTACAGCATACAAAACAACATCCCACAGCACTATGGTAACCTTTCAATTATACATTTGTAATCAGAACAGGGCTTCTAAATTTTTTTCTACTCTCATGTGAAATTTTTTATGTTTCTGCCAAGTGTATAGGGGTATAAAATAGGTGTAAAAATAAAATATGTACTAGAATATATATTTATAAGTTTATTTTAAAACAATTATTTGATATATATGTTATTTAAATTTTTATTAAAGATAAAAGCAAATTTGACATTAGTGAGTTGGGCGTGCTTATTTATTTTACATATAGAAGTAAATCTTAGCTGTATGTTTGGTTTTTCAGGATATAGAGTATCTTCCAAAAATTTCAGAGTTGCTTGATACTTTGATTTTATAATTATCAGTGCTAAGAACACAATTCCTCATAAGTACACAGTTAAATATAGCAGAAGTAGAGGGCCCACAGGCCCTGGCCAGGGAAGATATTGCCCACTACTTGCTAAACCCTTTTAAGCCTGTCCAACAACCCCAGACTATACTCCTACCTCTGGCCCCATATCCTGCTCTACTAATTTGGATGAAGTCTTTGGCTTTACCAGAGGCCAAGCAGGATGAAGGAAACCCAGCTAAGACACTGCCCATTGCCAGCTAATACTCCTTAAAGCCTGACCAATAACCCAAGACTGTACCCTCTCTTCTAAGCTTCATACTAGAGCCCCAGCCCCCAGCAGCCTTACTGGAGGCCAGGCTGGTCCTAGAAACTCCAAATAAGACACTACCCACCACCTACAAAACCCCATTTAAGCCTGCCCAATAACGCCAGACTGCACATACCCCCTAATCCCCAACTCCCACCTCTACACCCTGGTGTGCAGATGCCAAGGAACAAAACCCACATGGAACAAAAAACAAATGCAGGAATCAATACCTAGATACAAATTCATCCAAAATCCAGATGCCTAAATGCCAGTATAAGAACACAATCAATAATAGAAAAGGTAATATGGTATCACCAGAATCCAGCTATCCTACAACAGCAATACCAGAATAATCTAACAAAACTGAAGCACAAGAAAATGACTTAAAATTATTTTATGAAGATGATAGAGGTTCTTAAAGAGGACATGAACAAATCCCTTAAAGAAATTGAGGACTTTAATTTCTTTCTTATTTCTTCCTTGACCCAGTGTTGATTCAGTGTGCATGAGTTTGTAGGCTTTCTGTAATTTGTTTTGCTGTTAACTTTTAACTTTAAGCCACGGTGATCATATAAGATACAGGGGTTTATTTCACACCTGACTTCTCAACAGAGACCTTAAAATCCAGACCAATTTCACTCCTGAACATAGATGCAAAAATATTCAGTAAAATAATTGCATACTAAATGCAAAAACACATTAAAGAGACTATCCACCATGACTAAGTAGGCTTCATCCCAGAGATGTAGGGATGGTTCAACATATGAAAGTCTGTCAATGTAATTCATCATATAAACAAACTGAAAGAAAAAATCACACGATCATCTCCTTAGATGCTGGAAAAGCCTTGACAAACTTTTATGATAAAAATCTTGGAGAAGCCGGGCGGTGGTGGCGCACGCCTTTAATCCCAGCACTCGGGAGGCAGAGGCAGGTGGATCTTTGTGAGTTCGAGGCCAGCCTGGTCTACAGAGCGAGATCCAGGAAAAGGCGCAAAGCTACACAGAGAAACCCTGTCTCAAAAAAAAAAACAAACAAAAAAAAAATCTTGGAGAAATCAGGGATACAAAGGACATACCTAAACATAATAAAAACAATATACAGCAAGCCAATTGCCAACATCAAATTAAACAGAGAGAAATTCAAAGCAATTCCACTAAAATCAGGAACAAGACAGGGTTGTCCACTTTCTCCACACCTATTCAATGTAGTACTTGAAGTTCTAGCTAGAGCAATAAGACAACTAAAGGAGATCAAGAGGATACAAATTAGAAAGGAAGAAGTCAAAGTATCATTATTTGCAGATGATATGATGGTATACACAAGTGACCCCAAAACTCTACCAGGAAATTCCTACAGCCAATAAATATCTTTAGTCAAGTGGCTGAATAAAAGATAAACTAAAAAAAAATGAGTAGTCCTCCACATACAAACAATAAATGGGCCGAGAAAGAAATCAGAGAATCAACACCCTTTACAATAGCCTCAAACAATATAGACTATCTTGGAGTAACTCTCACCAAGCAAGAGAAAGACCTGTATGGCAAGAACTTTGTCTTTGAAGAAAGAAATTGAAGATATCAGAAGATGGAAAAATCTCCGATGCTCATGGATTGGTAGAATTGACATAGTAAAAATGGCCATCTTACAAAAGCCATCTACAGATTCAGTGCAATCCCAATATTAATTCATTAAAATCCCAACACAATTCTTTACAGACCTTGAAAGAAAAATACTCAACTTCATACGGAAAAACAAAAAATCCAGGATAGCTAAAACAATTCAGTACAATAAAAGAACTTCCAGAGGTATCACCACTCCTGATTTCAAGCTCTACTACAGAGTTATAGTGATAAAAAACTTAATGGTATTGGCATAGAAACAGACAGTTGGATCAATGAAATATAATTGAAGGCCCAGATGTAAATCCACACACCTATGTACACCTAATTTTTGACAAGGAAGTCAAAATTATACAATGGAAAAAGGAAGGCATCTTCAATAAATGGTGCTGGTGCAACTGGATGTTGACATGTAGAAGAATGCGGATAGATCCATATTCATCAATCTGCACAAAAATCAAAGATCTCAACAAATTCAGATACACTGAACCTGACAGAAAACAAAGTGGGGAATAATCTCAAGCACATCAGCACAGGAGACAACTTCCTGAACAGGACACCAATAACACAGGCACTAAGATTGACAATTAATAAATGAGATTTCATGAAATTGAAAAGTTTCTGTAAGACAAAGGACACTGTCAATAGGACAAAATGGAAGCCTACAGAATGGGAAAAGATCTTCACCAAACTCACATCTAATAGAGGGCTGATTTCCAAAATATATAAAGAACTCAAGAAACTAGATATCAGCAAATCAAATAATCCAATTAAAAAATGGGATACAAATCTAAACAGAAATCTCAACGGAAGAATCTCAAATGGCTGAGAAACACTTAAGGACATGTTCAACATCCTTAGCCATCAGGGAAATGCAAATAAAAACAACTCTGAGATTTCATCTTACTCCTTTCACAATGGCTAAGATCAAAAACACAAACAAAAGCTCATGCTGGAGAGGATGTGGAGCAAGGGGAACACTCTTCCATTGTTGGTGAGAGTGCAAACTTATACAGCCACTTTGGAAATCAGTATGGTGGTTTCTCAGAAAAACTAGGAATCAAACTACCACAAGACTCAGCTATACCACTCTTAGGCACATACCCAAAAGATGCTCAATCATACCACAAGGACGCTTGCTCAATTATGTTCATAGCAGCATTATTCATAATAGCCAGAACCTGGAAACAACCTAGATGTCCTTCAACCGAGTAATAAAGAAAATGTACTACATTTACACAATGAAGTATTACTCACCTGTGAAGAACAAGGACAGCAGGAAATTTGAAGGCAAATGGATGGAACTAGAAAAAAATCATCCTGAGTGAAGTAAGCCAGACTGAGAAAGACAAACATGGTTATGTGCTCACTCATAAGTAGATACTAGCTGTAAAATAAAGCATAACTGTGCTACAATCCATAGACCCAGAGAGACTAGGTAAAAAGGAGGGTTCATTTGGGGACATCAAGATCTCCTGGGAAGGGGAAATAGGAGAGATTTTGTGAGTTTACTGAGGGCAGGTGGGGATGGGAACATGAGTGATCAGGTTGAGGGGGGATGGATGGGGAAGAATGCTGAGGGGTACTGTTGGGGGTGGCATTTCAGGGTCCAGTGGAAGCCCGATGCAGGGGAATCTCCCATGAGTCTATGGGAAGGATTCCAGCTTAGATACTTAGCAATAGTGGATAAGTAGTCTGAACTGGCTATCTCCTGTGACAAGAGTGGTGCCTGGCCCAGTTGTCATCAGAGAGGAATCATCCAGCAACTGATGGAGGCAGATGCAGAAACCCACAGTGAAACATTAAGCAGAATTAGGGAATTCTACAGATGAGGAGGAGGAGGAAGGAGTGTAGGAGCCAGAGGGGTCAAGGACACCATGGGAAGGCTCACACAATCAACTAACCTGGGCTCATAGGGGCTCGCAGGGACTGGACAGACAACCAGGGAGCCTGCATGGGACTAACCTAGGCACTTTGCATATGTTACCATTGTGTAGCTTGGTCTTCTTTTGGGACTCCTGACAGAGGGAACGGGCTGTCTCTAAATCATTTACTGGATTTTGGTACCCTACTCCTCATACTGGGTCATCTTGTCCAGCCTTAATACATGGGGAGGTGGTTAGTCTTACTGAAACTTGATATGCCATGTTTTATTGCTACTCATAGGAGACCTACCCTTTCTTGGATGGGGATGGAAGAGGAAGGGATTGGGGGGTGGAAGTGAGAGTGAGGTTGAGGGGAAGGGACTGGAAGGGGAGGATAAGGGGAGACTGCAGCCAGGATGTAAAATAAATAGATGAAAGAAAAAAAGAAACAGAAAAAATGGCAGAAATATATTTAGGGCCATCTCAGTAATTATTGGAAATTCTGTCTTATTCTCAAGTCAAATTTCAGTTTACAAATCTTTCTAAAACTCAAGTCAGCAACACAAACAGCAATTTAAATATCAAATACTCTGACATACTACAATTCAAAGATATACTAATTGATATTTGCATGCTAAAGAATATGGACAAGAAAATATTGAGTCTGCGTTTTGTAATTAAACTCTTTTGTTTAAGAGCAGAAACTTTTGTCTGTACAATAAAAGCTCTTCAATTAATAATATGCAATGTTTTCTTTTAACTCGAGCTGTAGTGTCTCAGGCAGTGGTCACTGTCACATGATATGACAGCATACTTAGTTCAAGTGCACATATTCTGTTTTCAGACTCAGGGCTGCAATGACATTGCATGATGCAATATAGGAAAGAACTCCCACTTCAGGTTATTATATTTTATCAGTGTATGATCAGAAACTTTTCCTCTTGCCAAATGTTTGTGACACCACATTGAGCTACATGACCCCATATAGGGTCAAACGCACAGTTCAAGAAGCTGTCTTACAGCATAAACATATATAATAATTTATTTTAAGTTGTATCTACTGAGAAACTGTGACCTAGAAGCATGGCTTTATGACCAGACAGCCTTTATGAGGTGAAAGCAGCTTTGCATAATGATGATCACACAGATGAAGTATGCATTACAACACCTTAACCAATGACAGAAACACAACTTACTATTTTGAGTGTTTGATCAGACATTGTACATAGCTCTTTATTATACCATGTTGCTTAATCTTCAAAGTAAGTCTGTAAGATAGTTAATATTCATAGTCCCATATTGCAGTATTGAAAATGAAGCTCAGAGAAGTTAATTACTCTGTCTGGGATCATATACCTAAAAAGTGACCCAATATGAGGCCACACTAAATCTGTTGAACTCATTGGTACACACCATTACACTCTGTAATATCTGTGCAGCTGTCTAAAGGTTTGCTCATAGACTGGAAGCAAGGACTAGAAACACGTAAATCCCTTTCCAGTTTTGTGTGTGTGTGTGTGTGTGTGTGTGTGTGTGTGTGTGTGTGTGTGTGTAGTGTAGTGTCATGAAGAATTGGAGGGAAAGAAAGATTAATATAAATCAATGAATTTTCAAAAAGATTCTCACCTAGCAGGAAGCTCTGCGTGCCATTTGATGAAAGAGACCATTGGGAATCAGTTTATTTCAAACTGAATTCCACATGCACATTTCTTTCTGACTCAACAGCTAACCGTCTGTCTCACCAAGGACAACCTGTGTAGCATCTCGGCGAAAAGTGAAGAAAGATATTTAAAATTGTCCCTTTCAACAATTCTACCTAGAGAAAAATACCTCCATTTACACTTCTTTTTCAATGTTAAATTATTGCACAATGAAATCCTTTAAAAAACTGCTTTAAAGCTAGAGTAGCACTCCCATTATACACAAGAGGCTTATGATATACAGAGGCCAGAATGCATCTTAGGAAAGAACCCCACTCAATGAAACCCAGCTCTACTCCAGCTAGCTTGTAACATCGGTGTTAGTCCTGTCCATTACAACCAGCATTACAAAGGCCTGACAGTCTTCTTCACGGCCTTTCAAGTCAGATTCCATTTTCCTGCTGTCACAAAATGCAGCCTCAGTCAGTATGACATCTACTTCCTCATTTGGCAGAGGGCTCTTTCTTCTGTGACAATGAAAATGAAGGTACTTTCTTTCCTGATAGATTTTAGAACTTATTCATAGGCAGAGCTTTTGTTTCTTCGTGGGTTATACTAGTACAGGGAAGTATCTCAGCACTCCAGTCCTTTTCCTTTTTCTTATTTTTATGACAAAAAAAATCCCCTACTGTTCATATAAATCAAAAATGAAATGCCTGGAGTTCATCCATTGTATTGTATGTTCAAAGCTCTCAATATTACTTAACTCTTTTCATTTCATTTTATTTTCCTGGGACATTGCATCATTGAGTCCTGGTTTATAGGAGTTAATAAACCTCATTTCTAATACAATCAGAGTTTATTAGGTCTATGTGAGAAGCAGAACGCTCAAACGTCTTGTAGGCTTTATACTCAGTGGTATCTGCTTATAATAAGCAGTATGTTCTCCCTCCCTCCCTCCTTCTCTCTCCCTCATTCTCTCTCTCCCTGTCTTCTCTTCCTCCTGTCCCCTCCCTCTTTCCTCTTTATGTGTGTGTTAACTCTACAGAACTATATAAGCAGGTTTGAGACTGTGATGGATATCATGTCTGACCTTAACGGCCCAAATAAACTTCTTATTAGAAACCTGTCACAAAGGGGACAACTGCTGTGGGATGTTCTGTATGTCAAATGTGTTGCTCTGATTGGTTAGTAAATAAAACACTGATTGGCCAGTAGCCAGGCAGGAAGGATAGGCGGGACAAGCAGAGAAGAGAATTCTGGGAAGGGGAAGGCTGAGTCAGGGAGACACTGCCAGCCGCCACCATGACAAGCTGCATGTGAAGATGCCGGCAAGCTACAAGCCATGTTTCAAGGTATAGATTAATAGAAATGGATTAATTTAAGCTGTAAGAACAGTTAGCAAGAAGCCTGCCACGGCCATACAGTTTGTAAGCAATATAAGTCTCTGTGTTTACTTGGTCGGGTCTGAGTGGCTGTGGGGCTGGCGGGTGAGAGAGATTTGTCCTGACTGTGGGCCAGGCAGGAAAACTCTAGCTACAAATGGCGTCCAACGTGGTGGCAAGAGTTTCCACCTAAAAACTGAGAAAAAAGATTCTAAAACGGAGCTAAAAACAGTTTCTAGTTGTCTCTTTTAAGTTAGCAGCAGCCTGCATGTTTGAGCCACTATGGCGGGTTCCTGGCGTGCGTGCTCGACCTGCAGTATGGTGGGAATGAGGCCTCTGCAAGTGGCACATTAAGCTGTGTGGTGGATTTAGCCTTTGCTAGTACAAAACAAAAAACAACAACAAAAAAAGAGGTTTCTGGGCTACATGCTGCTTTGATAGAAGCATAGACCCACTATTTCTGAGAGTTGATGGCTCCCAGAGCTGGCGGAAAACGTACTACCGCCATGTTGGGAAGCTGAAGTGGACGGAACCAGTAGCCACAGCGCCAGCGCCATTTTAGGCTTAGAAGGCTGCAGTTTAAAGCAATAGGCTCAAACTAATATAAAAAAATAAGCCACGTAAAGATGGCTACCACACAGAGAATCTGGATTATGTTCTCTTTGATATTTGTAACCGAAGAAAAACATTTGATTACAAAAGCTGTTGAGTTATGCCAAAATGTATATTTTAAAGGTACCTTGACTTCAAAATTTGGATGTAAGGATATGTTGCTTTGGAAAGAAGACTCTGCTTTTGTTTCCACAGAAAGCCAGAGGCTATGGATTTGTTCCAGATTAAGATACATCAGGCTTGACCAGCCAAGACCACCTGAAAGGTCTCCGATGACACCATGGCCCAGATGATCCAACATCCAGAATGGTTTGAAGGCAACTAGCTCAGACAATACAGCCTCATGGACTACTCCATAATCCTAAAATATTCTTTGTGTCCCCAGAAGATACAGCGCCCCCCTCCAGCAGGAAGTAGTAAGAGAGGCTATGCCCAAATTCCCAAATTATATGTAATTTTACTTTGTTAAGGTTAAAACCTTCCTTTTTGAAAAAAAAAAAGGGGGGGGAAGTGCTGTGGGATGTATGGCAAATGTGTTGCTGATTAATCAATAAAACACTGATTGGCCGTTGGCTAGGCAGGAAGTATAGGTGGGGCAAGGAGGAGAATAAAGCTGGGAAGTGGAAGGCTGAGTCAGAGAGACACTGCCAGCCGCCATGATAACAAACAGCATGTGAAGATGCCGGTAAGCCACGAGCCATGTGGCAAGGTATAGATTAATAGAAATGGATTAATTTAAGCTGTAAGAACAATTAGCAAGAAGCCTGCCACGGCCATACAGTTTGTAAGCAATATAAGTCTCTGTGCTTACTTGGTTGGGTCTGAGCAGCTGTGGGACTGGCAGGTGACAAAGATTTGTCCTGACTGTGGGCAAGGCAGGAAAACTCAAGCTACAGACAACAGGTTTGCCCTGAACTTCAAATGCCTTATTATCCTGTTGTGATTTTCGCATTGTTCCCTGGAATGGCTATGCAGACAAATAGCTTAGGTACTTATGTTGTGACTAGTATATGCCACTAGTTGATAGTTGAGGTCTTTTAATTCAAGTTAGAAGAGTGGGCAAATGGTGTTCATAATTGGCTCCTGAGGATACATTCTGTGATATATGCCTGGGCTTAAAAATCAATATGACAGCAGCTGGAAGAACAAGAAGAAAAATAGGCTAAACAGTTCTGCTTTGAAGATGGAGCCATTTTGCTTGTGGCAAATTTACATCCTACACAATCACATAGTGCAAGTTTTCAGATATATATTTTGTATCATTATGCTCACATTCAATACCAATCATAGATTGTATTTGAGTCAAAACAAATGTATCGAAAACAAAGATTTTTTTTTTTGAAATCAGCTTTAAGCTCCCTTCATGTTTAAGCAAAGACTAATTAAGGAATTTAACCAGGCTCCTCAGGATATTGTAGTTTCTCCTTCAGTGAAATTCTTCTGGGGAGCATAAAAGACAGTATAGACCAATGGGACACCAAAGAGATTCTGGCTTCAGTTGTTACCTTTCACATAACTTCATATCTCTAGTTAAATCAAATGTGTTTGTCCTTCAAATAGATTGCCCTGGACTGCCTTGTCAACATTAGATCAGTACAAGGATTGGGAGATATAAAGTATTGTTCCTATCCTAAATAATGTTAGCTGACATTTATGGGGTGTTTATTGTATGACAGACATTGTTCTCAGCAGTTTACATGCAACTAATGACTTCTTAAAGTACAGATGCAAGCTGGACAGCTTTATGACACATACACCATCATTCTTCCAATCTATAAGCAATCTAGGCAGAGAGAGATTAACTTACTAGGCATTTCCATTTGACCCTGCAATGTACTCCCAATGGCTCATACACTGAAGGCTTATTTGCCAGCTGCTAGTGTTTGGGGAGTTAATGGAAACTTCAGGGTGTGCGACCAGCTAGATAAGTCAGCTGCTGAGATATGCCTTTGAAAACAGTGTTTCAACCCTTGGCCCGTCATATCTGGAGGTGAGTATTTTTGCTCCACCATTCCTTTCTGCCATGATGGCCTGCTTTAAAACCAGCATAGAGATAATAGAACTGCCACTGATAGAGTGAAACCTCTTAAGTCATTGGCCAAATGGCGTCTTTTCTCCTTTATGTGATTTGTGGGTGTCTTTTTTAGGGTTCTTATAGCTGTGCTCAAACACCATGACCAAAAGCAACTTGGAAAGGAAGCATTTACTTCACCTGACACTTTCAGTTAACAACTCCTCACTGAGGGAATTTGGGGCAGGAACTCAAGCAGGGCAGGAACCCAGAGACAGGAACTGATGCAGAGACCATGGAGGAGTGTTGCTTACTGGCTTGCTCTCTCATGGTTTGAGTACCCAGGACCATAAGCCCAGTGGTGTCACTACCAACAGGGAGGTGGGCCTTTCCACAACAATTACTGATAAAGAAAATGTCCCATCTGCTTCCCTACAGGCCATTCTGGTAGGACATTTTCTCAACTGAGTTTCCCTCTTCCAAAATGACTCAAGCTTGTGTCAAGTGGACATAAAACTAGCTAGCACAGTGAGTGTCTGTACTAGAGAAAAAATCCAGTCATACAAAAACGAGTATGAGGTACATGCCCACTAAATAGCCATTTGTAGTAATTGCTTAAGTTAGAAGTAATCCAATTGTCTATTCTAGTACATTTTTTAAGTGGGTTATTTAGACAGGTGTTAAAACCATGATTATCAAAACTTCACAAAGTCTGGAAATATTTGTGACACAATATTAGTTCTACAAAGCAGTCCAAAAATTATAAAACAATACCATTATAAATATATAACCTTTTGAGAATATGAAAAAAGACTAAAAATGATAGCAAACCATGAAAACAATTGTATAACAGTAGGTATATCAGGATAAGTATTTTAAAATTTATTATATATTTTCAAAATATTTGCTAAAAATTCTCATTAAATTCCTTCTTTAGAAATAACATTAAAGAAAAATATACTTCAAAGACCCTGTCACCTACATGTAAGGTTGGCCTTGTCATACTTGATAGAGAGTCAGAAATTCACTTGCTGTGTTTAATGACTTTCTGAGGATAAATAAGCATTCCAAGGACTGTGCCTCTTCAATATGACTACCCAACCAACCTTGTATAGCATCTTTTATATTTTGGGGGATTCCTCATATTTTTTCAACCAAGAAGTTATTTTCAGATCTATTGCTTAGACTTCAGTGTATGGCCAATTGCTGTACTTCTCCTGCTTTCTTTTTAAGATGAAACATGACACACTAGACCTTGGTTAGAAAGACAACATCTTCCTTATGTTGGAATTGAAATTTACAAAATTTATACCCAAAGTAATATAATATCACAATCAATTGCCAGAGAACCCTGACTTAAAAGATAAATTTAATTGTAACATGTTTCTAATTTTTCTTTAAATCAATCAATATTGAATCTTCATTTAGATTGAATAAGGAAAAAGTTTAATATCACTACCTAACTGATACTTCAAGCATTTCATCCTAAAAATCTACATTTTGTTTTGTGTCCTGCTTGAAGATTTATAACTATAGACATATTATCTGGTTCATTAATAGTTAAAGGAGAACAGGGTGAGTTTGTTCTGAGTTTATTCCAGTCCATTATGCTCTGTCCTAGGAAGAGGCTACCCAGTTGCCTTCCAATCTCCTGGAAAAAAAAAGCTGTTAGGAATAATGAACTGGATATGGCTAAAAGCACTCTCAGCATTTAGCTATAAGAAGTCGTGAAGAAAAGAGGGGAGAAAATTACCAGTAATGATAGAAAAAGGAAAAAATGTAGGATAATTAAAATATTTTAATGAAATATTTCCAAAGAGCCCCCTCTGTGAAGTGACTGTGTTACAGTCTCTGCCTGCAAAACGGAAATAACAATTCTCAAAATTTTCCTCCTGGGTATTAAACATGTCTCATAAGGTTATGTAATAAAATTTTTGATTTGTATGTAAGCCAAATAAGTAAAGTATTATTTTTGAAGACTAAAAATGATAAACCATTAAAAAAAAATTTAAACAGTTACCTAATAGAGTTAAATCAAGTAAGTTTCTCTCATTTGAATTTCTTCGTTATTAATGAAAATACATGGATGAATAAGAGGGTAGGTCAACAATTATGCTTATTTTTAGGAAGTCCTGCATAATTACATTAAAAACAACCCTGAATAAATTGGCAGCAAAAACAGCAAAAACAAAATGTGTAAGTATTTAAGACAGAAGTGGAGTAGCTGATATAGTTTGAACCAAAAGAATTATTCTTACAAAATAGTCTTCATCCAAGCTAGCAGTAAGTAAGCAGCTTCAGGTTTGCATGAACAAATTTTGTCAACAATTAGATAATAAAAACAACAAGGTCAAAAAACAAAACAACAAGGTCATAATCTAAATAAAATAATAGCAAACATCAACAAATTCTTCTTCACACAGTACGTCTGTTTCAAAGTGACTAGTTTATTTTCACATTTTGATGATACTTTTCATTTACCCTTTGAAAATTTCATACACGTATACAATACAACTTGATCATGTCTACCTTCACACTCCATTTCTCTAACTTAATCTACTCTACTAACACATCTCCCTCCCATCTCCATGTCTCCCTTTTTAATAATCCACTGAGTCCAATGATTTCTGCCCACATATGTGTGTGTGTGTGTGTGTGTGTGTGTGTGTGTGTGTGTGTGTGTGTGTGTGCATTGATCCAATTGAGTGTGGAGAACCTATCAGTGGCTACCCACCAAAGAAAATTGACTCTAACTGCCCCAGTAGCCATCAATTGCCAATAGTTTCTCACCTAGGCATAGGCCATTTAGAGCCCATCCCCTCTCCATGATAGAATAGTTTTTTATACATTTATATAATACATATTATTCATATTAATCCACCACAATTGACTTGATTTTGTGCAGGTCTTGTGCAGGTAACTATAGCTACTATGAGTCCATGTGTGACACATCCATGCTACATCCAGAGGACAGCATTCCATAACAATCTTCCTCATCCTTTGGCACTTACATTCTTTTTTTTTTTTTTTTTTTTTTTTGCTTTTCAAGACAGGGTTTCTCTGTGTAGCTTTGTGCCTTTCCTGGATCTTGCTCTGTAGCCCAGGCTGGCCTTGAACTCACAAAGATCCACCTGCCTCTACCTTCAAAGTGCTGGAATTAAAGGCGTGTGCCACCTCCGCCCAGCGGCACTTACATTCTTTCTGCCCCCTTTTAACATGTTTTCTGAGCCTTGAGAGTAGGGTGACGAAGGGTAATAATATTGATGTCCCAGCTACAGTTGAGCACTCATGGTCATTATCAGTATAAAATGCCTAATTTGATAGGTAGTTATGCTTATAGCCTGATTTCTGTAGCTTGAATTAGTTTCATACATGCTATAATAGATCTCATTAAGGAGAAATCACTTATTCATCCAATGATAATATACTGAACTCATACTATGTGCCAAGTAGGAAGTACTCCAGGCGTTGTGAACATATGAAAGAGTAAAGGAGACAAAACTCTGTCCTTAATTTCTTGTGGGATATAAATTCAAAGTAAATATCATGGACTTCAAGGTAATAAATGATAACCTTCTTCAGGATAAGGTGGATAGAGAGTGTGGGGAGGTAGGAATAGAATGGGAACAAGCTTATATTTAAATTTCATCAATTCTAATGGATATTCTGTAACTGCATATAATTTTCATAAAATAATATGTTTCATTATTATAAGTAAATCAGGACAGGCCTCATTGAGAAGGTAACATTGGAAGGAATGAAGGAGCTAATTCATTTGGTTAACAGTTAAATCTACAGCAAATCAAGCAGGAGAAGATGGTAGCCACAATGATTGTGGTGAAAACATATGATTCCGGAAACATTTGAAATTAGAGGAAAGATGATTTTTTGATCCACTTATAAGGCTGTTTGAGGGAAACAGAACTGAATCAGAGTCCTCCAAATATTTTTTTAAATATTTTTATTTTATAATTAACTTAATTTCACATATAAACCACAGATTCACCCATCCTCCTTCTTCCCACCTCCCAATCTTCCCCCCAATCCACCCCCCATTTCCACCTTCTCCAAGGCAAGGTCTCCCCTGGGGAGTCAACCCAGCCTGGTACATTCAGTTGAGGCAGGTCCAATCCCCTCGTCCCTGCACCAAGGCTGAGCAAAGTGTCCCAGCATAGCCCCAGGCTCCAAAAAACCATCCCATGCACCAAGGACAGGTCCTAGCTCCACTGCCTGGGGGCCTCCCAAACAGTTCAAGCTAATCAACTGTCTCACTTATCCCAAGGGCCTCCTCCAGTTCCATGGGGGCTCCTCAGCCATTGGTTCACAGTTCATGTGTTTCCACTAGTTTGGCTATTTGTCCCTGTGTTTTTTCCAGTCATGGTCTCAATATCTCTTGCTCATACAACCCTCCTCTCTCTTGCCAACTGGACTCCCGGAGCTCCACCTGGGCCTCGGCCATGGATCTCTGCATCCACTTTCATTAGACACTGGATGAGAGTTCTATTATGAGAGCCAGGGTGTCCGGCCATCTGATCACCAGAGCAGGTAAGCTCAGGCACTCTCTTGACCATTGCTAGTAGTCTACAGTGGAGGTATCTTTGTAGATTCCTGGGGACCTCTCTAGCACTCTGCTTCTTCCTATTCGCATGGGGTCTTCATTCATCATGGTATCTCCCTCCCCATTCTCCCACTTTGCTCCTGATCCAGCTGGGACCTCCTGCTCCCCTAAGCTCTCTTTCAACCAACCCTTACCCTCCATTACTCCCCTACACACCCAGTTTGCTCATATAGATCTCATCCATTTCTCTGTCGTTGGGTGATCCCTATGTCTTTCTTAGGGTCCTCTTTACTAGGTAGTGTCCCTGGAGTTGTGAGTTGCAGTCTGGTTATCCTTTGCTTTATATCTAGTATCCACTTATGAGTGAGTACATACCATGTTTGTCTTTCTGAGTCTGGGTTACCTCACTCAGGATGATTTTTTCTAGTTTCATCCATTTGCCTGCAAACTTCATGATGTCATTGTTTTTCTCTGCTGAGTAGTACTCCATTGTGTATATGTACCACATTTTCTTTATCCATTCTTCAGTTGAAGGGCATCTAGGTTGTTTCCAGGTTCTGGCTATTACAAATAATGCTGCTATGAACATAGTTGAGCATGTGTCCATGTGGTATGATTGAGCATTCCTTGGGTATGCCCAAGAGTGGTATAGCTGGGTCTTGAGGGATATTGATTCCCAATTTTCTATGAAAGTGCCATATTGATTTCCAAAGTGGCTGTATAAGTTTGCATTCCCACCAACAGTGTAGGAGTGTTCCCCTTGCTCCACATCCTCTCCAACATAAGCTGTCATCAGTGTTTTTGATCTTGGCCATTCTGATGGGTGTAAGATGGTATCTCAGAGTCATTTTGATTTGCATTTCCCTGATGACTAAGGATGTTGAGCAGTTCCTTAAATCTCTTTCAGCCATTTGAGCTTCTTCTGTTGAGAATCTTCTGTTTAGCTCTATAGCCCATTTTTTAATTGGACTGTTGGGTATTTTGAAGTCTAATTTCTTGAGTTCTTTATATGTTCTGGATATAAGCCCTCTTCAACAAATGGTGCTAGCATAACTGGATGTCAACATGTAGAAGACTACAAATAGATCCATATCTGTCACCATGCACAAAACTTAAGTCCAAGTGGATCAAAGACCTTAACATAAATCTAGTTACTCTGAACCTGATAGAAGAGAAAGTAGAAAGTAGTCTTGAACACATTGGCACTGGAGATTACTTCTTAAATATAATACCAGTAGCATAGACACTGAGAGAAACAATAAGTGGGACCTCTTGAAACTGAGAAGCTTTTGTAGGGCAAAGGACACGGTCAACAAGACAAAACAACAGCCTACAGAATGGGAAAAGATCTTCACCAACCCCACGTCCTCTAAAATTTTTGGTTTTACCAACTGGAATGACACAGTTTCCATCAACCAAGTTGGGAATGAAGGTAGTGTGTTTTGTCAAGATAACAGGAAGTTTATTTTCGAAATGTTACCGTTGGAGAGTGTTGTTAGATTCCTATGTGGATATAGAGAGCTGTCAATTGAATACATATAGTGATATTAGAGGCTCACTAGTATCTAGAATTTACTTAAGCGAGTAAATACAGGCAGAAAAGAAAAGCAAACCCAAGTATTCAGCTTAGCATATCCAAAGTCCAGAGATAGGTAAGGAATGATGAAAAATGAAGAAGAAATGACAGTAAAATGATGTCTTTCATTCTGAATTCTTTCTCTCTAGTCTATCTCACCCTCCTCCTTCTTTTCATTGGTATATGGATGGATAAGTGTCTATTCATGGATATGTGTGTGTGTATGTATGTATGTGTGTGTGTGTGTGTGTGTGTGTGTGTGTGTGTGTGTGTAATGGTTGGTATGAACTGGTTACAGTATTGAGAGAAGTGCTGAGGAAAAGTCCATCCAAACAGTGGTGGACTCTTTTATTATTAGTGGCATTATTTAAAATTACTGATACATGGTAGTCATAAAACTGACACTCCCTTTTGTGTGACTTACAGTTTTTATATCTCCACAGACAGTGCATTCTTCTACTGCTTGTAAACAGGGTGGACTGTATCCATGGCCATCCAGTCTATCTATCATGTATGTTCTAGTTGAAAATATAAAATAATTATGTAACCTGGCTTTGCTCTATCTGACGGTTTTCTACTTTGAGTTTTCTTAATTGTAATTAGATCCTTCTTCACAAAGTTTCTTAAGCTTTCAAGTATATGGGTGCTTTCTAAAATAAAAACAAATCTGCCTTGTGCCTAGCCTACTAGAAATATAAGGGTAATTTAAACATAAAATTGAATTATGCTCACAAAAACTTGTGATTTTGGTTTGCTTTGATGTTTTAAAATCCTTATTCTTGTATATGTTCTGTACTCTCAACCTCCCCCATCATCTCGTCAACTTTAGTTCTTTAACAAATTCCTCATATACTGAGATTCTGAAGATGTATTTAATGAGGGAATTTCAATATCTAAAATCTTCCATCAGTTATTAACATAGATGCTCTTAATTATAATCTACATGCTTTGAAGAACTCATACACTTTCCAAAAAGGAACCAATATGATAGATGGCAGGTGTTTCCAAGACAAAACAAACTAGAATGTACCCTAGAAGCAATGGGCTAGGTGTTAGCTTCCTGGTGTGGAGCATGTGTTAAGTGTTTTGTTTATTGATGAAAGTGACTAGATAACTTGCATTCTTAGGAAGCCTGACACTGAATATATTATAGGATTATTTGATCTTGTTCAAGGAGGCCAGTTTCAAGTGACATCCTTGACCTCACTAATACCAACCTGTCTGTAATGCTATGATATAATTTAAGAACTTTGCAAAATAACAGAAAACTGTTGGGTCTAGATAAGAGGGAACAATGCAGAGGCAGAAGGTGGGGACAGATAAAGCCTGTCTCTGAGTCTAAACTAAGGCTTGGTCTCTAAGGAACAAAACCTGAATAATTCTTTAGGTTTGGATACAGAAAATCCATCCAAAGAGGAAGAACGACAGTTTCTATGTGCACAACATTATTTGAGATGCTGCACCTGATACAGAAGGCTTGGTTTTGCTTTTAGTTATTTGTAAGCTAACATTCTAGTCAGCAAAGAGTATATGATTACATCTAACTACAATCAGAGAAGTAATAGGAACTAAGGCAATGTCTTCCACTATATTCTATTCTATGGTGGTAGAGAATATAGGTAATAGGAATATCAAAGGAACACTTCTGAGCCTGCCTGCAGCACATACCAACTATTTCAATCTTTTAAAGTAGAAAATAAACATACATGTAATGAAGTATGGTTAATTTCTCAGCACCTTTTCCACAAATTGCATTTCTCTTAAAATTTCATAATTTGTAAATTTATCAAATGAATTTACTGAAAATCCTAAATTCATCACGAGCTATGTATATGCTCAGAAATACTTAAAATAACATCTCTGGTGTTGGAGAGATGGCTCAGTGATTAAGATCAGTGACTGCTCTTCTAGTGGTCTGAGGTTCAATACCTAGCACCCACATGGCAGCTCACAAGCATCTGTAACTAGTTCCAAGGGTATTTGACACCTTCTTTCAGTTTCTATGAGCATCAGACACATATGTAGTGCACAGCCATACACATGAAATTAAAATAAATAAATTTCAAAATAAAATAATACCTCCATTTCTCAATTTCTTATTTACCACCTTCAGTCATTGAAGGATTGCTTTACTTCACTTGTCGTAATGCTTAGAGTTTCAATAACCACCATTTTTCCCTTAATAATCTGTCTATACCCACAGTGCCTACAAGAAAGTATTTGATTCAGGTATTAGATGTCTAAATAACGCAACTGCATTTCCTATTTTGTGTACTCTAACCAACCTTCAGCATTCATATAAAATCCTTTCTCCTCTGAGGATTTTTTGATTATAACTGAACTCAAGACTTTTGCATCTTGGTGAATGCAAAGCCAAAATGCACAACCAGAGTATAAAATGTGGAGAAAGATTTATTACCTTCGGTAGACAAGAAGAGCACAGGGGGCATTTCAAGATCAATGCTCTCCTTGAAAAGAAGCATGGGGATTTTATTCAAGGGTCCTATACATATTCAAGCAGTGAAGCATATTAGAAACAGGTATGTATTTAGCATGCTTTATTTAAAGAGCACATTTATGCGTAGGCTCAATTTGAAGCCACAGGTCAGTATAGAAAGATACCAGATACATTACTGGCCATGTTTACTTCAAAGTCATAAAGTACATGTTTCAAAAGAGAAGAGGGCAGACATGAATAATTGTGAACAGTCTCATTTCAAGGTGCAAGAACACATACTCAAAAAGCAAAGACAGAAGACAATACACTATTAAAGAGAGTCATCTCAGTGTTTTAATGGGCCTAGTTACTCTATATTGCTTAAAGGAATGAGTCCAAGTGACTTGGTGGCATTGACTAATTTCTCTTATGATTCTTCAGAGTTTTGCTGAAACAGAAAGAATAGCTTTGAGGGTATACTAGCAGTCTCTTCAAGAGACAGTAGCTTTCAGCCTCTCATCAGTTTATGAGGTTGCCTCAAAGGTACCTGCCTGCCTGACATTGAAGCTAATATAATTATACCCAAATTGGTCTTTCCTTTTTTCACTATCCAGAAAACTAATAGCTTACTCTATTTTTTCTGTGATATTCTTATAGTCTGCTTTGATTTACAGGTAAATAATTTGATTTACATGTATTTTATATTTTACAAACTGGTTGTGAGTTTTTTGAGGACCAGGTTATTTGCAAGATATTGCTTTAGTATCTAATGCATGCAAGATACCAGTTCAATACTTAAGAAAAGAGCTATAATAGAAATATGGTTAGCTAGAGAACATGTAGTCAATGGTGTTTTTTTAAAGTTTTATACAGATATATATTTTACATTGAGTATATTCTTTCATATTTTCCTAATCTCTGTCTTTTTACCCTTTCACTTTCCCATTAGGTTCCTTTGTTCTCCTAGACTGTTTTGACTCCATTGTTATGTCATATATAAATAAAGGATTTTAATGTGTCTATATAAAATCTAGAAATGAGAGAAATACATAATATTTTTCTTTCTGAGAATGACTTAATTCACATGATATGATTATCTCCAGTTACATGCATTTTCCTACAAATGAAATAATTTCATTCTATTTTGTGGCTGAAAAAAAGTCAATTGTGTGTTTTCCTTATCTAGTCCACTGTTATTAGGGCCAGGGAGATGGCATTGGAAAGCTAGGTTGGTTCCATAACCTAGCTAATTCTACAATTTCAAATAGTGCTGCTAGAAACATTGACCTGAAAATATCTCTGTGGTAGCTTGACTTGGATCATTCAAGTAAAGGCCTAAGACAGGCATAACTGGGTAATACCACATATTCTATATTTAGAGTTTGTTTGTTTTTGTTTTTGTGAAAGCTCCACAGTGACTTCCACAGTGACTGGACAAATTTACATACCCACCAGCAGTATATAAGGACTCCCTTTTGTGTATCTCTTCACAAGCATTTTTGTTTGTTTTTTTAATGACTGCCATTTCTTATGAATGTCTGCCATTCTGAGTGGTGTAAAATAGAATCTCAGTACAGTTTTAATTTGCATTTCTCTGAGTAGAAGAGCTAATTTTTTCCCAAATGTTTATTGGTCATTTGTTTTTATCTTTGGCAGTACTCGATTTCATTAGCCTATTTACTGATTGGGTTATTTGATTTTTAGCTCTTTGTTTATTTAAAATGTACAATGTCTCTTCACTTTACTGTTTGCTATGTAAAGGCTTTTTTTTGCATTTCACAAAATCCTGTTTGTTGAATGTTGACATTATCCTGAGCAACTAGAGTCCTGTGCAGAAAGTTTTAACCTTCTTAAAATGTGTTCAAGAGTTTTTCCCCTTACAGTTTTAGAATTTCAGATCATTTTTAAGGTTTCTAATCCAGTTAGAGTTGAGTTTTATGAAGCATGAGATAGAGGTCTCATTTCATTCTTCTGTATGTGGATATCCAGTTTTCTCAGAACCATCTGTCAAAGAGGCTCCAGTGTGCACTTTTGGAATTTTTGTTAAAAGTGGTGTGGGTCTTTATCTGGGTATTCCATTCTATTCCACTGGTTTATCTGTCTCTTTGTGACAGTTCCATGCTGCTTTTATTTCTATGGCTCTGTGTCATATGTGATAATACCTCTAGCATAATTCATTCTGTTCAGGACTGCTTTGATCTTATGGAGCCTCTTGTGTTTCTATATAAATTTTAAGACTTTTTTCTCAATTTTTGTGGAAAGATAGCATTAAAATTTTAATGGGATTGGATTGACTCTGTTGGTTTCCATGTGCTAATATAGCTTTTTAAGCATGGGTGGTTTTTCTATCTTTTAGGGTATTCTTTGTTTTCTTTCTTCATTGCTTCAGAGTTTTCATTATTAAGATTTGTAGTGGTTTGAAAGAAATATCCCCCATATTGTTGCACATTTTAATACTTGGTAGCCAGTTGATGGAACTGTTTTGGGAGGCTTAGGAAATGTGGCCTGGCTGGAGGAAGTATGCCACTGGGGGTGGGCTTTGAGGCTTCAAAATCCAGGTGCTATTTCTAGTGCATGCTCTGTGCTTCTTGGTTGTAATTTGATGTAAGTTTTCAGTTCTCAACTACTGCTTCAGCTTATGGTGATTTTTATTTGTGCTGAAATGTGATTCTATTTGTATGTTAATAAATAAAAGTGCCTGGGGGTCAGAGCTAATAGCAAGCCATTTAGCAAAAGTCTGGCAGTGGTAGCACACGCCCTTAATCCCGATCACATGACAGGCAGATCTCTGTGTGTTCAGGGACACCACCAGCATGGAGACACATGCTTTTAATCTCAATACCAACCATAGAGACCTGGAGGTCTGTATATACAGGCAGTGACGAGGAGGTCATGTGGTTGGGTTTACAACCAATGAGAAGGCAGAAGAGAAAGTAAATAAAAAGACAGACACACAGGAAGTAGGTCCCTTTCTCAGGGGAAGTACGGCAGCGGCAGCAGGTGGTAAGAAGGCGGTCTTGGTCTCAGCTCTTAGCTATGGCTCTCTGACCTCTGAGGCTTTTAACTCTGCATTTGGCTCTGTGTTTCTTATTTAATAAAACTGTTCAGAATTACATCTACACCAGCCACCTATCACCTTCTACCTCTGCTCTGATCAATAATCATTGACTCTAACCCTCCTAGACCAAAAGCCTGAAACAAATTTATTCTATAAGTTGCCTTAGCTTGGTGTTTTATAACAGCATTAGAAAGTAACTAAGACAGGACTCCATCAGAGAACTCTTAGATCAGTCAAACACTTCAGTATCAGGACACAAAATGAGCATATAAAACTCAGTTTACTTCCTATATATCAGTGACAAACGTACTAAGAAAGAAATAAGGGGAGACATTTCAATTCATAATACCTCAAGAAATATACCCCCAAATAAGCCTAACCAAGGATGTAGACGACCTCTAGAGGTTAAGACATTTTTAAAGTAAATATCATGCTGTTGAAATAAACATATACTGCTTGTAGATATGTAGGTATTGTAGCAATTTGTAATTGCTACTCTTTTGAAGGCTGTTAGTATGAGAATTGTGATGAGATGAAGGAAATGTATAATTAGAAAGCTGTGAAAGCTTATTTTGATGCCTGAGGGGAAGGTAAATATGGCATCAGAGGCTCTTGGACTTCCCATTGGCAGACAACGAATATGATACTATAACACACTAACAAATGGCATAAAGAAGGAAGGAAAAGTCTGAAGGTAGACTCTGGGGCTAGGAAGAAGATAATTAAGATCAGGAAGGAGCCATCTGCATAGCAGCCATGAGGGCTTTGCGAGTAGAGCAACTCAACTTTCAGTCTAGATCAGGAGGAGAAATCAGAGTTAGAGACTTATAGGAATCCTAAGTGTAGAGATCATGCTGAATATGCAATGCACCTAGACACAGTACCAAACAAGAGAAGTACAGAGAACAAAACCCTGGAAAACAATGATAATTATCATTAAACAGGGAATATGAATGTTGCAACTACAATGAAGGAGCCCAAGCAGGATGATACAATGTCTCAGAACAAAAAGTAAGAGAAAGTTTGAAAGAATAGTATAATTTTAAAAGATTGACGAATCGTTTGCTACATAAGAAGGCATATGATTACGACTGGCTGAATGAATGAGTGATGACATGAGAGCTCTACAGCATAGAAGGCAAGTAAATGAGACCATATCAGACTCTTCAGAACACTATCATCCTAGCTACCACCAGTTAAGCATCCTAATTATAACCACAGCATGTAATAGAGTGATGTTATTTTACAACTTCATCTTATTGGTTCTGCAAAGCTCAACACACCTCCTTCTTAGATGACTATCATTTTCTTTTGAGCTGAATGGCTCTCTGATCACTTACATCTTCAAAGTTGAAAATGAAGAGCTATTCACAACTACTACAACTCCAGACAGTTTCAAGGTTTGTGGAGGGTTACAGAAAATGTCTTTGGACCAACCATAAAAATTTCAAATAAGAAAAATGTAGGGCTAAGATGATGGCTCAGAGTGTAAAGGTACCTGCTGTCAAGTCTGATGATCACTGGAACTCATAGGATTGAAGGGGAGAACCAGATCACACAAGCGATCTTAGGGCCACCACACAAAATATAACATAGCATGTGTACCCCATATTCATATACAACATAAATAATGCAATTTTATCTAGCTATTGTGCATGCTTTTATTGCTAGTTCTTGGGAGACAAAAGCAAGCAGATCTCTGTGAGTCTGGGGCCAGCCTTTCTGCTCTACATAGTGAGTTCTAGGCCA
This sequence comes from Peromyscus eremicus, assembly GCF_949786415.1. Classification (NCBI taxonomy): domain Eukaryota; kingdom Metazoa; phylum Chordata; class Mammalia; order Rodentia; family Cricetidae; genus Peromyscus; species Peromyscus eremicus. The sequence goes on along the minus strand of NC_081439.1, from coordinate 86,366,278 downwards.
ATCAGGGATATATAAAAAGACTGCATCAAAAAATGTTTCATCGAAAAAATTGAGAAATATTTACCTTTAACCAGTAATTGTATTCATTCAAGTGTCATTTTTATCAGTGCAAAGACATCTCCATGGAAAAGCAAAGGGCATAAAGTTCTGCCATCTTTTGTTTCTATTGTATAGTGAGACCAAAAAAAAAAAAATTCCCCACGGAATTCACTCTGTGACTTGCTTCACTAAGGTTATATTAAAGCTCAATTTTATTTCCTAGGGAGTCTTCTAATTCCATCCCTTTTATACCTCTCTATTGTATCTGGTCTCAAGTTAAAGGTGATAATACAAATGAGTACATCATTTAGTAGAAGTAAATCTGAACGTCTAAGTTAGTTGTTTAGAAAAGTTTTCATATCCATTGTAAATTGTTTTGCATGTATGTATGTATGTATGTATATATGTATGTATGTATGTATGTATGTATGTATAATATGCCCTCAAATGCATCCATACTGCAGACATCCATTTAAAATCTATGTTGTAGATTGGAACTGTTAGGTCCAAAAAAAATTCCAATTCCCCAATCTCTAAAAGGCAGCCCAAATATCCAGAAATGATCTCAACCTGTACTGTGTGGTTAGATAAAAGCCAGCATTCTTCAGGAATGAAACCAGTTCCCATCTGCCAAAAGGAGTCAGTTCCCTTACCTCTGGCAGAAAGGACATATAGCTCCTGTGGCTCCTATCAACATATCAAAGCTCATGCTGGCCTCCAGGCTTCTTCAGTAACACAAGTACCTGTTACACATTTCAAAGTCCATGCTCACATCAGAGCCTTTCTTCCCTCTTCCCCCCTCCCCCTCTTCCCCTCCTCCTCTCCTCCCCACCTCCCCTCCTCCCCTCCTCCCCTCCTCCCCCCTTCCCTCTTCCCCTCCTCCTCTTCTCCCTACCTCCCCTCCTCCCCTCTTCTCCTCCTTTCTTCCTATAAAGCCCCTCTAGCTCATGGTCTTCCCTCCCCTGAGTTACTCATTCTCTTTATAACCCAGTTGTTTTCAGTTTGCTGTTCTCCCTCCCTTGCTCCCACTCTTCTGCCCTCCCACCTTCCCTCTCCCTGGCTCTCTGCTCTTTTCCTGTTTCTCTCTATTATCTCTCTTCTCTATCCCCTGCTATTTATTTTCTTCTCTCTTGCAGATAGTTCTGGCTATGTCCAGTCTACTGGACATGTTCAATCTACTTCTTTCTTTCTTTCTCTACTATGTACTCTTCCAAATGCCTCTGGCTATTTTCTATATCATATCTACAAAAACCAACCAACCAACAACAACATCAAAAAAAAACTTTTTTATTTAACCATACCATGGATTGATCAGATTGGTCATGTTGTCTGTTTAAACAGGAAGGTTACTCCTCTCCTCCAAAGTTTGAAATAATTAGTCAAGGAGCTAGGAACTAAAACAATATTTTAGTTGCTAGGAGAAAATGACAATCATCACAGTGAGCAGTTAACTTCCTTTTTCTTCAGAGGGAGAGATCCATTAAGAGGGGCTACACGGGTGACTCTTTTCTATGCCACATTGTTACACCACTTAGTTGGGCTAGTTTAATTATCTGTTGGCAGAAAATTCCTTCTTATTTACAAACAAGTATCTGTGAAGATAAGAAATGTGTTGCCACTCAATGAATAGCTACTGTATACATAATCTAGGTTATGATTAGAAGCCAGGCTCAAGGACAAGTCCATTCAGAGCCAAATTCTTGGCAAAGACAGCAATATAATGTCAAGGAACTGAGAGAAGCAACACAGTCACCTTTATTATACAAGAAGTATAGAAATGGAGTGGGAGGGGATCTGAGGAGCAGGGCTGCCTTTTATATAAAGATAGATTCCAATACTGTACTCTTGACAGAGGAGCTTACAAGTTGTTTTATTATGAGGCACCCACCAAAGATGAACACTCAGACACAGTTTATAGCCAATTTAAAGACTTTATTCCAGCCAACTGTGTCTGGATATAAGCGTAGCCCCTAGTGTCCAGAGAACAGGGTTTTTGAAGGCAAAATCCACTTTCTGGCAGCTGGGGGTGGGGGTAGAGGTGAGTTCACAGAAGCAAGTGCTTTTAATAGAAGGTGATCTAAGCTTTTAGCTGAGGCAGATTCCACACAAGTAAGTAGTTTAACAGAAGTTAAGGTATACTAGCTTGGACATTCTGACCTTGGGTTCTCAGAATAGAGTTTGGTATTTTGTCTATGAGCTTCTCCATCAAGGACATCAAATTCTAATCAAACCTGAAATGGCCTCAGCATGAATACAAAATGAAGGAACCTCTGTACTGTCTTGGCCCATCACAGCATTGTTTATTTTTACTATGCACATATTTACATGCAGGATTCGAGTTTTAAGACACTGGGATTCATCATAGAAGAGTTAAGATAGAGATGCTCATCCAAACTCTATAGTTTTCAACATGTCAGATTTCATAACTCTTTCTCACTAAGGATTTAGAAATGAGGATTTCTCCAAGAGGAGGATCCAGAAAACTATCTTTTTCTAGAGAACATTAGCAAAGCAAATAAAGTAAAGGGAAATAGGGAGTGACAACATCATGGATCAGCATAAGAAATGATAGGTAGATGGAAAGAAATAACACATGTCTACCGTTAAAGAATCACCATAGATATCTAAGTAAATCAAAGCAGACTCCTGTTCAGGGCCATGGAAAATGCTGGGAAACCAAACCTAAGAGTGAATGAAGTGGTTCTCAAACACTATGCATACCTGCATTTTATTTTGGGATGGACACATGTTAATGACTGGGAGCTTATTTTCATAGATCTAGAAAGCTACTGATGACTTTAAAAAATGGTTTTGGATTTTTGTAGCCTTTGCTGGCCTGGGATTCACCACTGGCCTCAAACTTTTGGATTTTTGTAGCCTTTGCTGGCCTGTGATTCACCACTGGCCTCAAACTCATAAAGATCCTCCTGCCTCTGCCTCCCAAATGCTGGGATTAAAGGCATGAGCCACCATGACCAGCAACAATATGTGAGGGTAAAATTTTTAATAGCACTTGCAATGGATATTGATTTTGAACTCTAGAAGCCACACTTAAAGAAATGAGTTCAGAGGTATACTAGTAGGATTTACTATTGGATTCCTTTACATTTTAATTCTGCTTAATGCTGGATGATAACCACTTATTTGAAGTAATTCTATTTAACTATAGCTCTTCTAAAATATATATAATTTGCAATCAAGTTATGCTTATAATTCTATTTGAAATTATTTTTTCAAAGAAAATATCAAGTAATAGAATCTTAAAATATTATATCTAAGGCTGGTCCAAATCAGTTTCCTAGGAGTCAGTGTCTGCTTGAAGATCACAAATAACTAGTTCTCTTTTGAATTTTGATAAATGATGAGACCACCTGTTGTTCTGTTTACAAAAATTAGCTGTTCAGTTACTTGTCTGATAGTAATTTTGTTATTTTAGCTTGAATGTGCACAGGAATGAAATCTGAAATGTTGCCATATATACCATTTGGATAGCATCATAGATTTATTGCCATCCATAAGTTTCCAACATTAGATACTCCCAAATCATATACAAATAAATAAGCATTGTCTATCAATGACAATTTGCTATCAAAAGAAGTATTGAAAGGCAGGAAACAATTTAGTCTCAAAAGGAGAACTGGAATTTTTTTCAGGTATAAGATTAATGCATGGTTATTTTAGGTATGGAAAACAGTATGAGGAACAGACATAAGCCATTGAATATCTTATGTGTTAGGAGAAATAGATGAGGGGAAAGAAATAGATAGAACACTGATTTTGCTAGAAAGGTAGATTAAGGGCTTGTCTTTGAATGGTAATCATAATAGAGGCCATTATCCCTATAAAGTGTCCTCTGTTCCAGGCACTCTTCTAATCACTTTGTGCATACTAATGTACTAGCTTACCACAAGTTTTTAAACTAACTGCTATCACTGAACCTAGTTTACAAGATTAGGTTACTGAGGGTGACCAAATGATTTTTAAGAATCATCAGATTTATATTTCAGAAAGATATTTTTGATGTAATGTCTTATACTAGAGCCAGAAATTTAGGAATGATGCTAATGGTTCAGATAAAACTTTACAAAAACATAGGAACATTAGATATCTCATATAGAATGACTGCACTATGGTGATGAACTGGATTTCAGGTTAGCAGGGATTTTCAGCATTGTTATTTCACAAACCTCATTCATAAGTAAATGAAAGTGCTATGTTTTCAAAATATGGTTTTAGATAAGGTAATGAACACAAAAATAACTGGAAAACACTTGCTTGGCTGACCTGCTGCAGGATCCAGAAAGATTAGGGGAGAAAGCTGACTTGGGTATGAATAGAATTTGTAACTTACCTGTTTGTACTACAAGAGATCCCACTTACATCATTACTGTCAGATGTATTAACAAGAAACATGTTAAAATGAAGGGTGTACAGGGGTTCTCTCTCTCTCTCTCTCTCTCTCTCTCTCTCTCTCTCTCTCTCTCTCTCTCTCTCTCTCTCCCTCTCTCTCTCTCTCCCTCTCTCTCTCTCTCTCTCTCTCTCTCTCTCTCTCTCTCTCTCTCTCTCTCTCTCTCTCTCTCTCTCCCTCCCTCCCTCCCTCCCTCCCTACCTCTCTCCCTTCCTTCCTCCTTCCTCCCTTCCTTTCTTCTTTTCCTTCTTTCTTTTTTATGGGTAACTTCCAAAAATGACATTTTTTTCTCATGAATTAACACTTCAATGTATGAGCTACATAATTTGAACTTTTACTCACAGGAAACATTAATGAGTTTCAAGGCAGTGTACAGCAGCCTGGGGCTTGCAAAGGTGCTGCCCTGAGACACCCTGCCCAACTGCATCATCACCCTGATGCTGAGAAACAAAGGTATCTGAGACAAAGTATGGTTCATTTTCTGGATTAAGTCTCCTTGAAAGACTTCCAGGATTTTCAAGACCAGAAATCCAGTGAATGAATCAGCTTAAAAATCTACCAGGAATTAGAGCCACAATGCTTTCAGATAACCTGGCCCTAATTGTCACAGGCTAGTTCAAAAAATACCCAACAAGTTCTCCACTGAGAACTAGGAAGCAGCTGAAAAGAGAGTGCAAACGCTACCCAAGTACTTATCCAGCTCTATTTGTACACATATCACTTTAAGGGTCTTCTTAAATACACACACTTTTCTATAAAGCCTACTGTGTTTATTCTGAACTCTCAGAAGATGTCAATGTTGTTTTTCCATGGGCTATACTTGGAGTCAACAGTCTAGGTAAGTGTTGCGTGATAAAAATACAATATGACCAAATCTGTATCTTACATTTTGGAGAGGACACATTAAAAAGAGCAAAAGATCCTGGCAAAAATATGTGTAATAATGTACTAAACTATGTTAAAACAGGCAAATAATGTAATTTCAGTGTGTACAATATTTAAAGCATTAGTGAGTTATTTACAGTTATGTTATATCAATCATTTGACAGCCAGTACATAGTTTGTCTTTTCAATGAAATCTATCTCGTTTTGGAAGATATGCATTTTGAGTACTTAAAAGTCATATTTACAGGAAAATATAGGCCCAAATAATCAGTTCCAAATCATGTGTCTTGAATTAGTCATCAACAACCGGAAATCATCTCCATGAAGATCCTTCCATCTCTCACAAAGCATTTGAAAAGCCTTTTCTCATCTTGTTCATAATCAGTTGCTCCCTTGACTTTCAGTGAAATGTTAAGTTACTGCTTAGCTCAGTGTTCACTTTTAATTTTGATACAAGATACCCAGTATGTGATAAGTTCCTTTTATACCAAGCTAATTAAGAAAGTAAATAGGAAATATAATCAGCACTAGAATAGGAATCTGAAAATAGAAACTCAGGTCTGTAAGGGTTCTGACCCATATACTTTCTAGATGATTTGAGCTATAGTAAGTTCCTTCCTGGTAAAATGTAAGGAGATAGTAGAAAATTATCTCTATGACTCTTCCCAGTTTTCACTTTCTACTAAACTGTATCTAATGTTATGTATGGCAAGCACATTCTAATTACAAGCCAACATTTGAAGTAACAAACAGGTATATGGCAACACTTCTAGACCTTGGGTCATCTCAACAATGTATCAATTCTGTTGATTAATGAGCCTTGAGGGATAATCTATACCAAAATATTTCCTAATGAATGAACCTATATCCAGTCAATCAAGAAAAATAGCCTTTGCCACGGCAACGGTGATGTGCCAGAAACAGAACTTGTGCTGAACACTACCAATAATTCAATCATAATTAGCTGTCTAAACTCTCCACTAAATCCTCTAAGTTTTCCTGCTTATAACAGGCAATGCCAAGGCTGAAAACAGTTTGACATAGAAAAAAACACTACATTTACTGCACCTTTTCTTATGGTAAAAGCCCAGTAAGTTAATATTTCTTTTCTAATTCAAATTGGTAAGTCTTTACTTAAAACTATCTACCATATAGGGCTCCAAAGTATATCTGGATAGGTTAAAGTTATGTCCTTAACATAAATGGATCAGAGGAGTTGAAATCATATAGCATAAACCATAATATTACTTAAGCATGGTGAAGTTTCCAGGTGGCTTTCATGAAAGGTCAATAATATTTTTGAAATGGCAGACAGAAACAAGAAAATCTGAGAGTTTCCTCCAAGGTTCAGAAAAGAAATTGAGAAAGGTACCAGATACACTATTTAGATGAAACCACATTCCTTAACCCAAATAGTAACTGAAAGTTTTCCTGTGTCCCACCCAGTCCGCAGCCACTCAAACCCAAGAAAATGCATAGAGGCTTATATTAATTAAAACTGATCACCCATTATCTCAGGCTTACTACTGACTAGCTCTTATACTTAAATTCAGCCCATTTCTGTTAATCTATATGTTGCCACATTTTCCGTGGCTTTACCTGTGTGCCATTACATGCTGCTCCCTGGACAGCAGGTTGGCATCTCCTGACTCACCCTTCCTCTTCCCAGAATTTTCCTTGTCTGCTTGTCCCACATATACTTCCTGCTTTACTACTGGCCAATCAGTGTTTTATTAAACTAGTGTACAAAAGCATTATCCCACAGCATAATATTCATGTCTTTTATATTTTTTTTTTATTCTTTTTGTAACCTAAGAGGAACTTTCCACTTTGCACCTCATCTCTTTCCTCTGAAAAGACATCACAATAGAAAGCAGGTTGAAAGCACACACTAGCAAGGGGGTTGCTGGGAAGTTACCACAAGAGGGGATTTTTAAAGATATGAAGAAATGGCTGAGAACATACAGTCTCCCAAAAGTTGATAGTTTAAAATGAGCACATACATATCCTTACAAGGGTATTTTAAGAGATATGGAGATATAAAAACATGACTGAGAAAATACAGTCTCCTCAAGGTTGCTTGTTGGCTATGGTGGCTTGAAAGAAAATGGTCCCTAGAAGGAGTGACACTGTTAGGAGATTTGGCATTGTTGGAGGAAGTATATCACTGTGGGGATGGGCTTTGGGGTCTTTTTCTCAACCTTCACTCAGTGTGACAGTCAGTTGACTCGCTGTTGCCTGCAAGATATAGCACTCTGAGCTCCAGCACTATGTACATCTGCCAGCACGCAGCCATGTTCTCCACATGATGATAATGGACTGAACATCTGAAACTGTAGGCGAGCCATCCCAATTAAATATTTTCTTTTATAAGAGTTGCCATGGTTATGGTGTCTCTTCACAGCAATAGAAAACCCTAACTAAGACAAGATCCAAATTGGTGGATTTTGATATTGGATATCTTCTAAGCAGTAATAGTGAAGTCAGAGTACTTAGACTTTCCAAGTTAAAACAACATTATAAAGAGATAATAATTAAGAAAGTATAATATTAGCTAAAGATCACATGTTTGGCTGTGGGACTCTGCATCTGCTTCCATCAGTTGCTTGATGAAGTCTCTCTGGTCTCTTTGATGAGGATTCTGCTAGGCTTTGGTCCCAGAATACTCTTCAGGCAGGACAAACTGTATGTCGAAGGTTTTGTGGCTGGGTTGGTGTCCCAGTCAGTCCCTCCACTTGAGACTTGCCTAGTTACAGAAGATGGCCAGTTCAGGGTCCATGTTCCCCATTACTATGAGTCTTTTCTAGGGTTAATCTCATAGATTCCATGGAGCTTCCCTTGAACTAGGGTTTCTATCTTGCCCCTAAAATGTCTACCAATTCCTGACATTTCTCCCAGTATTCCCCCTAACACTTGATCTCCCTGTTCCCAACCCCACCCACCCCAAGTCTATCCATGAAATCTATTCTATTTCCCCTTCACAGGGAGATCCATGCATCCCCCTTAAGCCTTAATTCCTTGTTACTTAGCCTCTCTGGGTCTGTGAACTGTAGCACGATTATCATTTACCATATAGCTAATATCCACTTATAAGTGAGTACATATCATGTTTGTCTTTCTGAGTCTGGAATATCTCACTCAGGATGTTTTTTCCCTAGTTCTATCCATTTGCCTGCAAATTTCATGATGTAATTGTTTTTAACAGCTGAGTAATATTCCATTTTGTATATGTACCATATTTTCTTTATCCATTTTTTGGTTGAAGGACATCTAGGTTGTTTCCAGGTCCTGGTTATTATAAATAAAGCTCCTATGAATATAGTTGAGCAAGTGTCCTTGTGGTTTGATTGAGCATCCTTTGGGTATATGCCTTGGAGTGGTATAGCTGGGTCTTGAGGTAGATTGATTCCAAAATTTCTGAAAAATTTGCCATATTGATTTCCAAGTGGCTGTACAAGTTTGCAATTCCACCAGCAGTGAGGAAATGTTGCCCTTGCTCCATATCCTCAGAGCTCAGGGAGTCCTGTGGAGGTTTGAGAAGTAGAATTGGAAGAACCAGAGGGGTCAGAGATGCCATGAGAACATTGCATATAGAATCAACTGACTGGGACTCATGGTGGCTGGCATAGATCAGGGATCCTATAGGGGTCTGATGTTGTGGAATATTTGTACATTGTGTGAAGATGTATTTGTTGTGGTTGGTATAATACAAAGCTGAATGGCCAATAGCTAGGCAGTAGGTATAGGCAGGATTTCTAGGGAGAGAAAGGAGGAAAAGAAGGAATCTAGGCATGAAGGAGACCCATGAGGTAACAGAAGGTACAAGATGAAAGAGAGGTAATACTATGTGATAGAACACAGATTAATATAAATAGGTTAATTTAAGTTATGAAACCTAGTTGAGAACAAGCCTAAGCTACAGGCTGAGCTTTCATAACTAATTAATAAGTCTCTGAGTTGTTATCTGTGGGCTGGTAGTCCTTTGGTGGGCTACGAATACTTGCTATCATTTAGGAGGGTTGGTTACATGTTGTTACTTGTCATGGTAAGGGAGGAAACTAAGCAAGGGAAGTTGGATTCAAGGATCCAAAGAAAAAAGGGGGATATAGGAATGATAAGACAAAAAGTACATTATTGAGGCTAATTTTAACTTAAAAGCAACTACTAATCTCAAATATTTTACATTGGTATGGATTTTTGTATACTGATACAAATTTAAGGTTATTTTTGTTATAACATACTCTATATATGGTTCTACTCTTGTTTAAGATATTTTTTATATTGATACAAATTTAAGGTTATTTTTTGTTATACTGTATATATGTTTTTACTTTTATTTGGACATTGTACCTATGAAGCTCACTTAAAAAGAAAACATGGAGTTCTAGTCCTTAAAAGCTATTATAATAAACCATTTAGGATAATTAAGAAACACAGGTTAGTAGTTACTCATCTATAACAATCAAACTTGCAGTCATGTTAGGTATGTTTTCAAATTCATACAGAAATATATTTCAGAGAGATAGATGGTCTTCAAAGACCTACAGAATATGGCATTTAAGATGTTTTAGTAACATAAGGTTTTTCATGACAGTGAGACACATCTGCTCCTGGCAGCACCAATTTACTTCATAAAAGGATGATGGCCATTGAAGAGCCTCCATATGGAGTTTGCTTTCAATGTTGTAAAGCTAGCCATTTGGTCAAAAAACTGCCCTTGCCTCTACTTCTGACAGTATGCGGTCCAAACTGGATAAGGGGGACACAAAAGAAGGCAACTCCCAAACTTTGCCAAGACAAGGTAGGACAGTCCTTCAAAAATGTCCTGCCTCACAAAAAAGTCTCTCAGATATTCTAGGCCTGTGGGACAAATATGGATGCTCCAATGTTACAGAGGAACCTTGGGTGACTGTCCAGGCAGCCAGCTATTTCTGTCATTCCTGTGGTATTGGAAGTTGCTTGCTCTGCACATCCTGTTTACTCAGGTAATATTATATCCTTCTTGGATCTCTGATTGGGATAGAAGGCTAAGAATATAAAGGTTTTGTCATAAAATTCAGAAAAAAATCTTACATAAGAGATACAAGTTTTACAATGTTGAGAAACATAAAAGCTTAAGTTGTTTATCTAATAAGATACTTTTAGATGTAAAGAGATATTTTAGGATTATAATACAGTTATGATAGAAAATGGTTTAGGTATAAAACTTTAGACTCACTAAAATAGGATAAATAATGCAGTACTTTCTCCAAATTTGCCAAATACATATGAACTAAACAGTGTGAATGCAATTCTTACCTAACAATTGTTATTTTATATAGTTTTATTATGTTAGAGTTAAAATCTTTCCTTTATATTTAGACAAAAAGGGGGAAATGTTGTGGGATATTTGTACACTGTGTGAAGATGTATTTGCTGTGATTGGTGTAATAAAAAGCTGAATAGCCAATAGCTAGGCAGGACTTTCAGGGAGAGAAAGGAAGAGGAGAAGGAATGTAGGTGTGCAGGAGATGCCAGGAGACACAGAGAGGAAACAGGAGGTGCAGGATGACATACCACATGGTAGAGCACAGAGTAATAGAAATGGGTTAATTTAAGTTATAAGAGCTCCTTGGAAACAAGACTAAGCTATAGGCTGAGCTTTCATAATTAATATTAAGTTTCTGTGTCTTTATTTGTGGGCTGGTGGTCCTAATGATAAAGTTTGCTATAGTCTGACCTAGGTCCTCTGTATACATGTTATAACTGAGTAGCTTGATGTTCTCTTGATGTTCTTGTGGGTTTCCTAACAATGGGAGCAGGGGTTGCCTCTGGTTCTTTTGCCTATTTCTGTGACCAATTTTCTTCTACTGGGTTGCCTTGTCCAGGCTTGAAGTGATGGTATGTGCCTGGTTTTATTGTAGCTTGTTATGCAACGTTTAGTTGACATTCCTGGGAGGTCTGATATTTTCTGAGGTAAGGCAGAAGTGGGTAGAGCTGGGAAAAGGGGAGGTTTATTGGAAGGCGTTGGGGGAAGGGGAGGGAGGGGAAACTATGGTCAGGATATAATATATGAGAGAAGAATAGGAAAAAATTACACATGTACCAATGAAACACATGTATACAGTGATCATGGAGGCCAGAAAAGGGCATGGGATCCCCTGGGACTGTAGTTACACAAGACCATGAGCTCCTATGTGGGTGCTGGGAATTAAACCTAAGTCCAGTCCCCTTATCCTCTGAGTCATTTCTGCAGCCATTATACTTAATTTTTATAGTTTTCATTTTCAACTGATACAACAAACATGTCTAGGTTTATGGACTACTATGCAAAATTTTGATACATGTACACATGGTTTAATGTTTAAATGACAGTAACCATATCTATGCTAAACATATATGTTTTATGATAAGGACTTTCCAAGGCCCTGTCTTCTAGCTTTTTAAAATATATAGTACATTATTGTTATCTATAGTTGCCATATTGTGAAAATTGGATGGCAAGAATCTTTGATCTTATCTAACCTTATTTAGTACCAATTACTTTGCATCTCCCCTTCATTATCTAATATATTTTCTTAAGATTCTAGTAAATATCATTCAATTCTCAATTTTTTTCATTTTTAAAGAGTTTGAAATAGGCATTCACTATGTAGCTCAAGCTGGAATGGAATCTGTTATCTTCTTGCTACTACCTACCAAACACTGGGAAATTTCAGGCATGTGCTTTAGCTGAATATGTATTTTCAATTTTTCATGAGATTAGCAAAAGTATAAAGGTATTTCTATGACAACAAAAGACTGATGACAATTGCTCATGAGGCTATGGAGAAAATGGAACCCCTGTACATCATTGTTATAAATATAAAATGGTAAAGGCACTTTGGAAAATGATCTGACAGTTTCTTAAAATGTTGAACAGAGATTTACCTTATGACCCAGTATATCTACATCTATGCGTATATCCAAAGGAAATGAAATGAGAATATATTTGCTTAGAAACTTGTACCTCAATATTTATAGCAACATTATTTATGATAACCAAAAGAGGAAAATTCAAATATTCATCAACTATTGAATGCAAAAATAATATGCAGAATAGTACATATCTGGTAATAAAATGTACTACTAATATATGTTACAACATAGATGAATCTTGAGACATGCCAAAATAAATTTTAGACAAAATAAACCACATATTGCCATTCTCCCATGATGAACACACCATTGGTTATGCAATATCAAGTGGCCATTCCTGTAAGCACACCCACTTGAGTAACATTACACAAACTGATCAAGTTGTACTTAGGAATATATGCGTGTGTATACACACACACACACACACACACACACACACATGTATATATGAAGGTAACAACAAGTAATGAAAAAAGACCCCATGAATTTGAAAGAGAGCAATGAAGGGTTTATGGGGTAGTTTGAAGGGAGGAAAGGGGAGGCAGAAATTACATAATTATATTATAATCTAAAAAATAAACCACATAATGCATGATTCTATTTACATGAAATGTCCATGAAAGGCAAATCTATAGAGACAAAAAGTAAATTAGTGATAGCCTAAGGATGAAAAATAACATGAAAATGGGCATGAAAGATTTTCTGAGGTGCACTAAATATACTGAAATTGAATAGAGATCACAGTGACTGTACATTTTAAATCTGAGAAAAACCTCACTTAATTGTACTTTTAAAAGAAGTAAATTATATGATATATAAATTGTACTCCTTGAACCTATTACGTTGTGTATTAAATATCATTGCTGTATTGGATGTTGGGAAATGAAACTAAATTATGGTTATTTTTCTCACTATATGCTTGTGAAGAAAATAAGTTAAAAAGAAGTGAATCTGCCTATATAAGTAGTATTTTATCTGGACATGTGAAGTGAAGTAGTCAAGATTAGCAACATTTTAAATATAAGCAAAATTGTTGTCCTTTTCATAAACTATGCACATAAAGAACTATTTGATGAAAATAATTAAAAGTACACAGTTGGTGTGAGTTTGAAACTTTGGCTTATATCATGGTTCCACTACTTGCTGGTAGTAAAGCTCAGGTTTGGAGCTTCAGTTTTTTCATCTGCAACCAAGAGAACAATAGAACTGTACAAGAAAACTTGCTTTTAAATAGAAAGTATGATATAAATAAAAAAGAAGATTTCTCTAAGTATGGTGATAGAAACGATGAAACATGAACATGCATAGCTATGCTAAACAATAAAAAGGATCATTGTTTAAGAGGGGGTAGAATGATTTTGAGAACCAAAGGATCAGGGAGTTTGCTGTGAGAGTGCATCTCCTAGGAATGCCAGAAATGACTTCAATGAAGCATCACCAATATAAATGCCTAAACATGAGCTAAACAAGGAGGACACCAATAGACATGTTAACATGGAAAGCCCGTGAAGCCTCAACCCTATACAAAGAAGTACACAAATTAAGAAATGCTGAAAAAGGGAGAAATGGTCTTCCTCAGGGAAGAATATACCAATTAGTTATCCAATACCAATATCAAGTAGTCAGCCATGAAAACATACATAGAAGAAATATTACACAGATTGAGCAGGTAGTATTTATATATTTAGGAATACACATACATATATGTATGTATGTATGCATATGAGTGTGAGAGTTACTTTTCTATTGCTCCAAGGAGTCACCATGACCAAGGCAACTTATAGAAGAAAGAGTTTACTTGAGGCTTGGTTATAGTTTCAGAGGGTATATTCATGACCATCATGGCAGCAGGCAGGCAAGCATGGTGCTGAAGTAGTAGCTGAGAGTTGACATCCTTATCCATGAGCACAAGGTAGAATGAGAGTCAATAGGAATGGCATGGGCATAGGATTTTGAAACCTCCAAGCCTACCCCAGTGACATACCTGCTCCAACAAGACCAAATCTCTTATTCATTTCTAAATCTTCCAACAACATAACTCAAATATGTGAGCCTATGTTAAGATAATAATAGGATTGTACATGGGAGGGGTTGGGGGGATAAAGAGGAAATGAGGTAATTATATTTTAATCTCAATATAAATAGGATATTGTGGGCTTTAGAATGAGGAAAGATTCATTTTTGGTTTGACTGTAAAGAAAAGTTCCATAGAGATGCTGACTTTTGAAGTAAGGCATGACAGATAGACACTTGCATTTTAGTCCCTAGAGATAGTTTGATGGAATAAAATCAGAAAAAGCAAGGGAAGTATGGACCATACAGAAGGAACCCATACCACTTATCTGACCTATGACATTCCTGAATTGTTTTTATCCTTTCCCAAAACTGTACTCTTGCCCAATAGTGGTGGTGTATGCCTTTAATCCCAGCATTTGGGAGGCAGAGGCAGGCAGATCTCTGTGAGTTTGAGGCTAGCCTAGTATACAAAGTGATTTCCAGAACAGCCAGAACTGTTACACAGGGAATCCCTGTCTCGAAAAAAAAACAAAACGAAACAAACAAACAAACAAACAAACGGGATGAGGGGACTGGACCTGCCTGGACTGAGTCTACCAGGTTGAACTCAGTCCTCGGGGGAGGCTTTGCCTTGGAGGAGGTGGGAATGGGGGGTGGGCTGGGGGGAAGATGAGGGGGGCGGGAGTGGGGAGAACAAGGGAATCCATGCCTGATATGTAGAACTGAATTGTATTGCAAAATAAAAAAAAAATACAAAAAAAACCCCTGTACACTATTTACTGTACATCTCATTTTCTCTGTTCTGTTCTGACTCAATACCTTGCACAGCCTACCTCCTACTCTCATGAGATGCTACATATGATTATTTTCTGATGAAATTGATTTGCTTATAATTTCCATGTAACATTATCCTAATTTCAAATGGTATTATAATATTTAGGCTACGATTATAGAATATACCCTTGATTGTAAATGTAAGGCATACAATTATGTCACATGATATTTATTTGCATCCCTTTGCACAGTGCTTCCTCACTTCCTCACTTTTCACTGAATTCATATGCATTCACTGAATATTTATTAAGTTTAATTTTTGCCCAATATAGTAGTAGACAGAATATAACATAGAACTTCATTTCTGGTCTGAAGTTGCTTATGGCCTAGCCAGAAAGTCCCAATACTCAAGTGAAACAATTTTTACGACACTAGAAAACTGAATACAATGCATACATCACTGGTGTTTATCTGCCCCTAGCTAATATCCAACAGGGTCACTAAAATATATTTAATCTTACCATTTGTTACCAATGGCAGAATTATTATAGATATCCAGGCAGAGGATAATTGAATTCAGGGAGTTGGGATGAAGAGAGACTAGTAGAGGATTTCCTAAATGGGAAATTCTATAGTATAGAAATTAACAAATTAATAAAATGTGCTTGGAAATACCAACTACTTACTGGTTTAATTGTTGAAAATAAAAGATTTTCAAATGAAAGAAGTCACTTCTTATTCAACCTCAATAAATACCTCATTATAATTTCTCAGTCCCCTGAAGATACATTGGATAAATTCTTCCATAAATAAATATTTTATTCCAGGTATCACTGTTTGAGAATGACTATCTCACTCACCATTTGTTTTTAATAGTATTTGAATTATGAACCTCCATTGCTGAAAGCTAGTTTTCTTGTACACCCAAAAATTGGACAATCAGAATTTTTGCATAAAAATTTAGAAGTCCCCCCCCAAAAAATTTAGAAGTCCCTTAGGCATATCGCTAAAAGTATACCCATGAATATTGTGGTAGGCAGACTTCCAACATGGCTTCCAGGACCCCCAACCCTAGTGTGCACACCTCTGTTTTAATGTGGTAAGTTATCCCCACTGTGATTAGATTACATTCCAAAGAAGTTCTAAAAATTTGCAGATGGCACTGAATTTTCTAATCAAGTGACATCAAGATAACAAAAAAGAGATTATCTTGCTTTGACTTGACCTAATAAGATGAAAACATAAATGACAGAAGAAGTTTGAGAGATTCTAAGTAGCAAAGTTACTTTACTGTTGTCCTGAAAGGGAACTGATAGCCATGTTTAGAGGAGAGAGAAAGACTCCTTAGAAGGGCATGAGGCAGTGCCCAGGAGACAAAAATAGACGGCAGCTAATATTCAGCAAGAAAATGAGACCATTTTCTTATTATTATGAGAGCTAATTCTTGCAAGAATGTAAGTGAACTTAAAAGCAAACCCTGAGCAGGCAAATAGTCAGGCACATACTCAGGCAAATAATGTTATTTCAGCCTTCTGATACCCTGATCAAAGACAGCAGGTAGTACATGGATAGTGTGCTACTCTAGAAGTCATCATTTATGAAGTAAAAATCCAAATGTCAGGTGTGGGATATCTCTTTCTGGGATTTTTTTTTTGGGGAGCACCCAAAGTCCCCCCCACAAAAAAAAAAACAATATAAGTGCCTTCCATTTCTATTGGCTAACTGCCAGAATTAGATGTATGATCTTATTACTAAAGACATAGTATATCTTGGTCACAAGGTACAGAAAAATCAATCTGGAAGTGATCTGGAAGCTTCCTTTCTGCTGGCTACCTTTCATAGTGCTAGAATGTGGTATGCAGGCTGCTGGGACAGAAAAATAATCAATGGTTTTACTCATAAGCTACAGTACAAACCTTTCAGGCAAAATATTCTCACTGATACAATACTGATATGACTGTGGTGTGAGTAAACAATGGCTTTATGATTATATCTGAAGCCTGCTCCACAGGAGGAATTCATGCCTGGCACTGTAAACATAGTCAAAAGTCCATGGCTGGTGTCATAGTTATTGTTCTATTGTTATGAGATGACACTATGACCTAGGCAACTTTTAAAAGAAAGCATTTAATTGGGGTGTTGCTTATAGTTTCAGAGGGTTAGTCCATAATTATCGTAGTGAGTAATATGGTGTCAGGCAAACACGGTGCTGGAGCAATAGCAAAGAACTCAAAAGATCTGCGGATTACAGGAAGAGTGAGAGATTGGGAAACTGGGCCTGGCCTGTTTCTAAATCTTAAATCTTCTAAATCTTAAAGTCCTACATAGTTCCTAGTTACATACACACTTCCTACAAAAGGCAATGCCTACTCCAACAAGGCCATACCCGTTTATCTTTTCTCAAACAGTTCCACTAACTGGGAACCAAGCATTCAAACACATGAGCCTGTGGGTGTTATTCTTATTCAAACTACCACAGCTGGGCAGATTCTAGGTCCTAGAGAGGAACATACTAGTGTTGTTTTGCTAATTAAATACATTGTCAAACTGCCTTCTATACATCTATGTATATGCCCATAGATGAGTGCTGCTCAACCTTGGTCAGAGGAACTTCTTTTTGCATTGGGCAGCATTTAATGTAGAGACTCATAACTGGCTGATGATCTGGGAATAATTGACTTCAAGTCCTCAGCCCTAAATTGGATATCTACATTATATGCCCCCATCAAAGTTCAAAGAATATGGAAAAAGGAACAGAAAGAATGTTATAGCTAGAGGATAGGGAGGAGCATTGGTTGGCCACTGTACTCATGAACTCACTGTAGCTGTGGATACCTTCACAAGACATGTAACTATTGGTGAAATTATTAAGGCCACTCCACGTAGTTAAAAGGGAGGTTTATTTTGTGGGGTAACTTACAAGTGAAGGGATAGGTAGGTTGCAGGGTCTGGGAAAGGTGTGGCGCAGTCTGAGAAAGGTGTAGCACAGTCCAGTGGTATTCTCTGGAGAACTCTGCTGGGTCTACCTCCAGCGTCCAGGAACCAAGTGTCCTTGTAGGCCTCAATGGGCTACCCACTACATGTAACAATTAATGTGTTGCCATTTTATCATGCATGGTTGGGCTCTACTAAGCACTAACCCTCACTGGGGGATTATGGGCAGTTAATTGTTGTGGTGGGGAGAGGGAGTCCTTAATGCCTACTAAATTACCTTTTGTTCAAGTAAATAATCCTTGCATACATGGTCATGCAATCAAATCTAAACAAATACAACAGACCATAAAAAAAAATCACATGAAAATCAGAGGGGGCATGTTGGGAAGACAAAGTCTTCAACTGGAGTGTAAGGGGATAAGGTAAGATTATGGGGTCAATATGATCAAAGTATATTATATATGTATATATGTATACATTTGAAATTGTGAATTAATAGATAACATTTAAAGGAGAGCAAGCAGGCTCTGCCCACACCTCTGAACTACAACAATTGCATGATAATAATTAAGTGTCTTAAAAGCCATTACATTTGCAGTAATGTACTATGTAGCAATAGAAAAGTAATACAAATATAAATTAGGAAACTGTGACTTAACAGTATAATATGTCCCTAGGCAATATTCCATAGCAGGTGTGTCTTTCAGAGGTCAGGATTCCAGATAATGATACCAGACATCTCAGTAAAGCTTTGATTATTATTTAGTTTTCATCTTCACTGAGGGAGGAAATTACATATAAATCACACAGGCAGAGCAGGTTTAATAAACTTGGAGGATTTATTTGTACCCAACCTACTATTTATTAAGCATGTGTAGTTGTCCAATAGGCAGCCACTTTTATTTTTTATTCTCCCCTACCTCTCTTTTATGAAATGGTCACTAAGTGCTTGAAATTCATTGTGATTTTCAGTCAGAAACACTGTTGTTTACTCAGCAATTGCATATACTGGACATCCCTTATAGCAACCTTAATTTATGTATAAAATTTATGTTAAAATTCCCAATAGAAACATCAGTAACCTCAAATCTCATGGTCAGATCTATTTTTCCTTTCTTTTCTATGCTTTCACCAAATCATCCTTGTCTAGCATCTCACTCTAATAGATCACTGGCAGATGAGAGATGTTAATCCAATCCATTAATTCATCAAACAAGTATTTATATAATGACCTACCACATGCAAGAAACAGTGGAACAAAGCTGGCTTTACAATGTATGGTGTGTGCATTTGCACAGGGTTCTGAACGTAGAATGACCCTGTACTTGATTTAATGCTCTATTTTTGCTGTCTTGAAATCCCTCATCATTTTTGAACAAGGGATTCACATTTCCATTTGCACTGGGACCCTGCAAATCATGTAGTTGGCCCTGCTTGGAAAATATAATGCAAAGGGAAATATAACTGGACAAAAAAGCCAATAGTGTTTGAGGAAGATATAGGAGGAGAAAGTTGGAAGGAGAAATAAGGGTTACACATGGTCATGTTTCAGTGCATACATGGATGAAAATTTGAAAACTAAAGAAAGGTTTTTTTCTTTTCTTTTAAGATAATGGTGTATCAAGATGCCAGTCTTGATTCTGTTACAAAAGGACTGGGTGGTCATTGTCAAGCCTATGTGCTGTCTCTGAGCCTTAATCATCTCTATAAACAGAGGGAATATGATCCAATAATTGCTAAAGAGAATCACTGAGGGTTCATGCTATGAATACAAAGTACAAATTCTCCCAGAAAAAAAACTTATCATTCCTGTTATCTTATCTCTATCCTAATGTTCTCAGTACTTCCCTCCACCCCCACTCATCTCAGTGGGGCTGAGAATGAGATATCCTCACCCTAGGCAAGTGCACATTTATAATGAAATAGAGTGAGTTGAGGGTATTGACAATCACTTCCAAAGGGTGAAAACTGATTAATTTGGGGCAAAAAATTGCAGTTAAGAAAGACCTATCATCTGAGGAGTAGTCTGTGAGAGTGTGCGTGTATGTGTTCTTATGAGTATGAAGATTTGAATGTGTGAGTATGAAAGTATGAAAGTATGATGTTCCATTCCTGACCCATAGGAGAAGTCATACTTGAAGTCATATAGACAGAAACTACACATGAGCTAGACTTTTAAGAATGAGCAGTAATTCCCATACATGGAGAGATAGACATTTTTTTCAGTTGCAGATGATGGTTTATGTGTAAATCCAGCAATCATGCACAAGTGTGAGTCTGGGCTCACAAGACAGAGTTTGTTCAAACCAAGCCAGGCACCAACTGTCTTGAACCAGGGTGTCTAGCCCTTCTCTGGGTCTGTATGAAGTTCACAAACACACTTTCATACTCACACATTCAAATCTTCATACTCATAAGAACACAAACACTCACACTCTCACAGACTACTCCTCAGATGATAGGTCTTTCTTAACTGCAATTTTTTGCCCCAAATTAATCAGTTTTCACCCTTTGGAAGTGATTGTCAATACCCTGAACTCACTCTATTTCATTATAAATGTGCACTTGCCTAGGGTGAGGATATCTCATTCTCAGCCCCACTTAATGAAACAACTATCAACTTTCAATTAGAAGCACAGCTGTGAATAGATTGAATTCACTGTTCTATTATGATATTTACTTTGTGAGACTGAAGGATTATTCAATGGTTAAGAATGCTTACTGCTCTTGCAGAAGAGCTGAGTTTGATTCCCAACATCTGCATCAGAGGACACACAACTGCCTGTAATTCCAGCTCCAGAGAATGAAGTGCTCTCTCTTTTGGCCTCTGTGTGTACAACAATCATGTGAACAAACCCATACTCAGACAAAAAGGCAGTCATACAGACATAATTAAAACAATAAATCTTCTAAAAAGAAAAAGAAATTTACTTTGTGGTTAAGGGTTTACAAAAATGCATCTCTTAAACAACTTCAAAAAATCATAAAATCAAAGGCAAAATCTCAGTTCAGTTTAAGAATTTCATTTCCATCTTTATCACAACTGCTTACTTGAGTGCCCCCAACCTCTGTCATTCAATACTGATGCTTTCCTATGTCTTTCTCACTCAAGATACTGTTATTAAACTGTGACAGGACTGCTTAACATTCCATTTCTCCTCACATACTAGTTGCTATCTCTGACTTAGCACTTGTATAAACATACTTTATCATTATTGTACTTTCATTTTTGTGACTATACCATTTGGTTATTTTATCAGTGGATAGATGAGCTCTGTCTGCCTTTCTGGAATTCTTTCTTGCAACATCCTATTAAATATGCTTGCTAAGGGTTCTCTGAATCTATCAAAATTGGAGTCTTATGTGCGTATGAGTGTGAGAGTGAACATGGAGTTATTTCTGTTACACATGCACATCACTTATCATATAAAGACATTGCTGACATATTTTGAATAGTAGTGTGTGGTATGCAGGGAGAAATAAAATCATCAAATAGTAAACAGCACCAATTACATTTGATTTGATTGATTCATGAACATTATAAAAGAGAATGAGGAATAAAAATCATTATCATGAAAGCAAGCATAACAGGCACCATTTTTCAATCTCTCATATTAATGGAACTTTTCAGAATCATCTTGCTTCTTTCAAGAAAGCATTCCCATTGCAATGGGTGCAAATTGCTATATCAATGCCAATAATTCCAAAGTTATGATGTTCCCACCCTTGAGCTCAATTTCCTAGAACCACTGTCTAATACTTCATACCACAGGAAATTCAGATGCCTGGCTTTGCAAATGCAGGCGCAGACATTTAATACATTGGGAGTTTTACACTAACTTGGATCATTTCATGCAATTCGACAAGGTTTTCGCTTTGTGAGTGACCTAACTTTGGCATTGGAGAGAGCTAATCTTCCTGATTCTTACTCTGTCACTGATAACAAAATAAGCTGCAGGTCAACCTGGGATCTTTGTCAGGTTGAAGCCTAAACATCAGCCAACAAAGAAAGAACAGCTCATCTCAAAGCTCCTTTGCTGAGCTGTGGGAAAGTTGGTATAGCAGCACAGTACCTAAGCTCCACAAAGTCCTTATTAAGTGTGACAGCAACAGCTGGAGCTGCTGGAAGTGGCAAGAGCAATGAATGAAACAAAGGCCAGCTAAGAAAAGGAGGATACAAAGAACCTATGTCGATACACTAAATAATGACTCTCAGGGCTGCTAGTATGCATGGAAAACCCCGCAGCCTCAATGTATGGGGTTTTGTATCCCATTGTGGGCAAGAGCTCTAACTAATTTTGTTTACCTCAACTCACCTTGTGACATTTTCCATTTCAAACATGCAATATAATTGCATTATGGAAACCAAATGTACCAAATGTTCTGTTTGATGGAATGGAGTTCCTGTGATAAGAAGAAATTCGCTTGTTCAATAAAAACTTCGAAGGTAGATATAAATCCTGAAAGCTGACATGGAAGGCCTCAAATCCTGACACGAGCTTCACTGAAGTGAACCACGGTCAACTTGAGTCTGTTTGAACAAACTCATTCTCCAGCCTGCAAGTTGAAATAATCTACTTCTTATGCTGTCCTCTGAGTGCTGGTTCAAGTCCCATCCCTTCCAAAACACTTACCCTGATTAACAAACCCAAGTGTTGCTTTCATTCCATTTATTTTAATAGCACTAATAGCATCACAAAACCAGGCCCCTACTTTCACATAATTTAGCCTTGTCCTCCCCAGTGACCCTCTTGGAGATCAGAGGCATATTCCTCATAGTGCCTTAAGAGCACTCAAAACACAGTAATTTCTAGTGATGAAATGTGTAGTCTTTGAATCCTTAACCTAATGCTGCCTGTATGACTAGAGGCAAATTATATAACTGTATTAACCTCCCATTTCATCATTTGTGAAATGGGAGAAAAAGTATCTATCACACAGAAATAACTGTGTCATCTTCTCATATTTTATTCATAAGATATAAATTATGCTTTTGTTTTTATTTTCTAGAACTTGTCCCCTCATAGAAAGAACAGGTTTTTAACAGCTATGCACATATGAATGTGTTTTCACTAGAGCTAAGTAAAACAAATGAGGAACAACTGCACTCGAGTATGACAGTGCAACAAGAAAAGACACACTGAAGAGCTGGAAAGGGAATTTCACATTATCCATGCTATCCCTTTCACAAGTCTGATAAATGTAAAGCACAAAGTAAAAAGAGATGTGTTCCATATGAAGTAGGAAGAGGGAAGTGAGTACATAATCACCTCAAATCCTGACACGAGCTTCACTGAAGTGAACCACGGTCTTGGAAAAGTTTCCTTTCTTTACATCCTCCTACTACAGTGCCAAACTGACTTCCAAGGCTCCTGGCTCCTGTGCATTCACCATTCAATTCTGGTATGATGAAGATCAACCCAAGGTCAGTCTTCCTAAAAACATTAGCAACAAGCAGTCTCCAAAAAGACATACAAATGACCAATGGTCCATGAAAAAGAATTCAGTATCACTAATCTTTAAGAAAATACCAATCAAAACCACAATGAGGTGTTACCTTGTAGCTGTTAGAACAGTGAATGTCAGATACTTGAGAAATCAGAAGTATTAGTTCAGAATGTAAGGGAAAGTAAACTCATGCACACTGTTGGTCAGAATATAAATTAGTATGGTTATTATAGAAAAGAGTACTTATGTTCCACAAAAGTGTGAAAATGAAGCTAACATATGATTTATCATTTCTACCTCTGGGTATATATCCAAAGGAAATAAAATGAATGTATCAAAAAGATATCTGTATACCATGTTTATTACAGCACTATTCACAGTAGCTAAGATACAGAATCTATTGAGCTGTATATGTACATAAACACTGTGGAATATTATGCAAGAAAAAGGATGAAATCCTCTCATTTATGACACCATGGATGAAACTGGAGGACATCATAGTAAGTGAAATAAGCAAATACTGAAGAGTTTCATTTACATGTAGAATATAAAAAAGTTGAACTCATAGACATGGGGTAGAACAGTACTTGATGAGAGCTAGAAGGTAAAAGAAGCAAGGAAACAAATAGTAGAAAGTTTCAGTTATGTGGGAAGCATAAGTTCTAGAGGTGTAAAGCAGAGCATTTTATATATATACTGTAAATATGAAACACATAGAAGAGATCTTAATTACATTAAATAATGGCTTTTGACTGGCTTGATATAATAATTTGACAAGTTTTACATGCCAAATTATTAGATTTTATATCTGTATCTATCTAATTTTTATTTTTAATGCATCAACTACTTTATGTTGCAAATAATTCAATATCCAAGTGTTTGAATGAGAAAAAAACACATATTTATTTTGGCTCATTGTTCTGTTCCAATGTCACAGAGCTGCCTCTGTTGATGACAGCATTATTGGCAGCATTCCAGGTTGATTCGGTATCATGTGAGAAGAGATAAAGAATAAGCTATGTAAGATCAATTATTACTGGTGTCTTTATAAAAAATCTGGGTGCTGTAGGTATATGGTTTTATGGGTATTCAATTTTATTCCATTGGTCAGTGTAGTGGTTTGAAAGAAAATGGCCCCCAAAGGGACTTGTACTATTACTAGGTATGACTTTGTTGGAGTAGGTATAGCCTTGTTGGAGGAAGTATGTCACTGGCATGGTAGACTTTGAGGTCTCCTATGCTTAAGCTATATCCAGTGTTACAGTTCACTTCCTGTTGCCTGAGATCAAACTGTAGAAACTTTAGCTCCTTCTCCAGCACCATGTCTGCTTGCATGCCACCATGTTCCACCATAAAGATAATGGACTAAACCTCTGAAAACCTAAGTTACTCCAATTAAATGTTTTCCTTATAAGAGTTGCCATGGCATGGTCATGGTGTCTTTTCATAGCAAACAGAAATCCTAACTAAAACAGAAGTTGATCCCAGGGACTAGGGTATTGCTGTGATAGGCCTGATGACCATGTTTTCATTTGGAGTAATTTGGACTTTGATAATTTGGATTAGGAAATAAGTAGAATGCTTTAACCATTGCTTAATAAGCCATATTAATAGGAAAATGGAAGATTTGAAGTGTGGTGGCCTGGCTCAAGAGGTTTCAGGGGAGAAGTATTTTAGTATGTTGCCTAGAGATCATTCTTGTGGTATTTTGGTGAAGAATGGGCCTGCTTTTTGCCCTTGTCTGAAGACTCTGCCTGAGGCTAAAGTGAAGAGATATGGATTAATTCTGTTGACAGAGCAAATCTCAAAACAGCCTAGAATAATTATTATTAATATGGTTATTAGTATTAACTCTAATGAAGATATATAATGAAAAGGAGTAACCTGAGTAAAGAAAATACAAAATGTATAATTTGAGGAGAAGCAGGGCAGCAGGAAGTGGAATGGAGCTAAGTCCTGTGTTCAAGGAGATAAACAGATTAAGAAATGGAATAAAGGGAGCTCGAGGCAAGATCCCACCAGCTAAGTTTACAACTTGCAAAAGGTACTTAAAGAAAAGCTTAGAGTTGGGTGTGGTGGTACATGCCTTTAATCCCAGTACTCCAGAGGCAGAGGTAGGAAGATCTCTGAATGTGAGGCCAGCCTAGTCTACAGATCCAATTTCAGGATAGCCAAGCTTAGGCAGTGAAGGAAAATATAGACAACAGAAAGTTGGTGAAGATGTAATTGAATGAGCATATAATTACAGGATTGTAATACATATTCTGTGCCATTATATGTTGGAAGTATGTGATCTGCTTTTTGATTTTAATTTTCCAGGGGATTACAGTTAAGAGATTGCATGAATTTCAGAAGAGACTTTGAACTTTAGACTTTTAAATAAGTTTGAGAACCAAATACTATAATTCTGCTAAATAGATATAATATTAAACCGATTTCTAGTGACTTATAACTATATATTATGGTACTTGCAATCCTCATCACAAAAGCTTTTGTCTGCAGTAGATGGTGATCAAGACAGAGACCCACAACTGGCCAAGGTGCAGAAATAAGATACTGCAGGAAGTACATGAAATAAGATACATACAGGAATACACCTAAGGGGCATCTATATCTATATCTATATCTATATCTATATCTATATCTATATCTATATCTATATCTATATCTATATCTATATATATCTCACATCATTCTCCAAAGGTTTAGGCAATTTTGCAGATGATGGGTTGGGCGTAAGAGCCAAAGATGGATAACTATAGGAAACTGTGTTTTCTGGATACAACAGAGAAGCAGCATATAGAAACATAGAGGGATTATAATAGCATGCAAAAGACCCTTGCAAGCCCAAGTGAGAACAAATCTCAGAATGGAAGAGAATTGGGCATAAAATACATCCCCAGCCAAGAGGCTTTTGGCCTAGCCAAGAAGCTATTGGCAACTCTGAACTGCTGGGAAAGGAAATGTCAGTTTTCTCTGAAAGTGAAACACCTGATAAGTCGACTTTATTCCAAGAATATTTAGGCAGCATAAATCGGCCTAAATGTGAGAAAAAAAATGATACAAAGTTGGGTGGGAAGGGAAGGAATGGATCTGAAAAGAGTTGGCAGAGAGTGAACTTGAGCAAAACTGACTGAAATTTTCAAAGAACTAATGAGAAACTAAAGAAATATCTGTTATTGTTCTCCATCATTTACCTTCCTTTTTAAAGGCTAGTATGATGAAAATTAAATAACCTTATCAAAAAACACCCAAAACAATAGCCACCATTGCTTAAAAATTTTCACTGGCTACAAGGTGTGTTAATGATACAAAATTAAATTTCATAATCTGATTGATATCATAATTAATCCTTCACGTGTTGTACTGTTTGTGTTTCCTGATTAACCTCTTCCTAGGACAATATTCTCCCAATTGTAGATTCTACCACTAAAGACAATTATTTAAAACTCTAAAAGCGCCAGGCGGTGGTGGCACATGCCTTTAATCCCAGCACTTGGGAGGCAGAGGCAGGTGGATCTCTGTGAGTTTGAGGCCAGCCTGGGCTACCAAGTAAGTTCCAGGAAAGGCGCAAAGCTACACAGAGAAACCCTGTCTCAAAAAATTAAAAAAAAAAACAACTCTAAAAGCATTCTTTGTTCCCTCTGAAATCTTAGGACATATGATTAAAAATTATAGTGCTTTGGGTCGAAGCACATAAGATGTTATTGGGAGTTTTAAGAGAAAATAGGTCAGAAACTCAGTGTAAATAAGTAGAAATACAGTTCAAATGGATAACCATAATCAGTATCTTCTCATACTTGCAATCCTCATCAAAACATCAATTTGAAATATTAACAACTATACTTTATAGAATAATTCAATGCTACTGATTAGACCACTAATAAATATTTATGTACTACTGTAAGGGGTTATTTCTTATTTTTACAGACCCAACAAAGAGTTATTTAGAAATATTCAAAGTTCAAGTTTCTAGATTCTGTGAAAATCAGATAGCAAGGGCAAATTATGAGTGGAAAGTCACTAAGCTAATTACTACTGAAGTCTAGAGGAGAGCCTCTAATGATAGCTAATCTAGATGTCTCAAGTTTGATTTTCTAGATATTGTGTTTGTCTCAAAAAATAAATGAATACAAGACTTTGCTTTTAGTCATAGGTTAAAACTAAATGTGTGTATCAGTAGTCTCCCACCTCAGTGTTTCTAGTGTGTCTAATATCAGGAGGCTCAAGGGACAGTTAACAGAAGGTCAGTTTCCACATCAGGCTAGAAAGGTAAAATTGGGCTTAATCTTGCATTTAAATGGTCTCTCCAGTCTATTCTCCTTGTGTCTCCTTTTAACCTTGCCTCCAAATAACAAGCTCAAACATTTGTCTGTGATTAACCTGACTCTGCTTCTTATGAATGCCTTCGTACCTTCAGTGTTTCTTTGATTTTTGTCTTACTCAAGGTCTTATTTTATAGGGAGATTCTTCTCTGTGTTGTGTGATAGCAAACTTATTTTTAATTTCAGGTTAAAAGGCTGTGTGTTTAAATATTCAAATTTCCTGACATTTTTTTCCAGCCTGGATTGTCGAGTTGTTTTTTTCAATGTCTATTACAACCACAGAATCTGCCTATGTTTGCTTCATTTTTTTCTGCTCAAAGCTAGATAACTAGTGAGTACAGTCTTGGCCATCATTCATTTCATGATTTATTTTCATTGATTAGCAAGCAGAATTCTGTATAAGATTCCATCATCAGCTTATTTATTTTTTAATAACCTTGTTATTCTAAAAACCTAATTTACCCCGTGTTTGGTTTCATCTGTTTTTCACCAGCCGCATCAAATAGCATACAGTCAAAAGTGAATGTACAGCAGGAAAGAAGTCAGTGTTTTCTACGAGATGGCAGAAGAGTACTGCGGACAATGAGTAATATAGATGAGTCTTCTTTTGTTTGGTGCTGAAACTTTTAGAACTAGACACTGATAATATTTGCCCAACACTATGACTCTATGAAGGGTAGTGAGTCTCATGCTTTAAAATGGTTAATTCTAGGTGATAAGAATCCAATTTAATATTGAAAGACAATGAAAAAATCATCTGTTCACAAGGCACTTATATTCTAAGGATAAAAGGCAGACAATAAACCTAAATAGGAAAGTAAGTTAGATTCTATTAAAAAAAATATACCCATAGCCATAGAGAAAAAGATGAGCAAGGTTATGCTTGTAAAGGTAATGAAATTTCTTCTTCTTCTTCTTTTCTTCTTCTTCTTCTTCTTCTTCTTCTTCTTCTTCTTCTTCTTCTTCTTCTTCTTCTTCTTCTTCTTCTCCTCCTTCTCCTTCTCCTTCTCCTTCTCCTTCTCCTTCTCCTTCTCCTTCTCCTTCTCCTTCTCCTTCTCCTTCTTCTTCTTATTATTATTATTGTGATAGGGAATGAGCCCAGAGCCATTAGCTTGCTAAACAGAAACTCTGACAATGAGCTGCATCCCTGGCCAGTATAATTTAAAACAGGTTGGTCAAAGAAGACTTTATGGAAAAATTCAAATAATGGTGAGGGAACTGTAGGATCTAACCACATGGTTTCAAAGTAGAAGAGTACTGAACTATGACTGAATACTAAGGGTAAATGCCTTGGGATCTCAAAGCATCTGACATTAAGTGCAAAGACCAAGAAAACATAATACTTTTGTAAGCATAGAAATGTTCTTCATCTGAGATCAGTCGTCTTCTTATTTCATGAGCTAAAGTCACACAGAATAACAATTATCACCCTGTACCAGCTCAAACAGGCTTTCTATTTCCACAATAAGATGAAAGTACTTGGGCTAAAATTCCAATCAACATTTTGGTCATTTTTCCTCTCTAGTGATATCTGCTTAATGGGTATACCATGGTTTTTAAGGTGGAAAGAAGAAAGCAGTTTGGTTGTCTCTTTTCTGCAAAATTGTTTTTGGTCCAAATAAATTCTGCCATTCGAACATTTCAAACCATGAACATATGGTCACATTTTTAGTGTCTTGCCCTTTTACTCACTCTTCCACACAGATACGCGTTCTTACTGGAGAGCAAGAGTAGGAAGGACACGGAAATGCTGCGAGTATTAGACGGGCTTGTGGCTCTGGTTCACTCGATCCTGACTCTACTAGCTTTAAGCTGTTTAAATAGGTTCTTCCATGTTTGCAGTTGAACGCAGCAGCAGTGTGACTTTTTCGTGCATATTGACCTTATCCTAGTTTAATATTAGTTTACTCACCCTTAGTTTCATTTTCCACATATTTCATGTATTTTTATGAGTTGTCTCAAGCCTTTGGGGGAATTAGGTGGGGAAATTTGAGAAAAAAAATGAATAAACACCTAAAACATTCAAAGAGAACACCAGATTGAAAATAAAGATCTGCTTCTAAAATACCTGCTTTAACGCTTGGACTCTGACGCTTCTCGGCAACTGAAACAAATAATTGCTTGGATATGTATAAAGAAAACATCTTTTGGAAACTCAAATTAAATCAAGGTGACCATCATCCTTGAGGTATCAAGATCCACAACAGAGTAAGTTCACTCCCAAATAACACCCACAGCAGTGACTTAGTTTTTTCAAGAAGATAGCAGTAAATTACACAGAAGTTTGCCTAGGAAGAAGCCAGTAAAGAAGACAATAATGTTTGAAGTAAAAATCTACCTTGCTATCATTAAAAATATTTTTTGTGACATTTATTATTTTCTTCATATAGGAAGATCTAATTAAGAGTCTAAAGATTTTTCAAATAGATGTAATTTATAAATGATCATGATTCATTATATTCAGAGAACTTATGAATAGGGCATTTTAAATAAATTAAAGTAAAATGTCTCACATAAGTTTTTATTAAAACTTACCTGGGTAAAGCTATTCATCAATAAACAAATTGCTAATGTAGTTTTTCCTGATGTCACAAGCATACCCTTATAAATGTGAATGTTTAGTGAGCACTGGGTCGACTCACCATTCTGCTTTCTACTTCTTGTACACTGTGCATTTTACTTATTTAAACTTAGAGGAGTAATGAAGCACTTGTATTATTAAAGTGCACAGTAAGTCATCCATATTCACAAGTCCTAAATGGAATCTACAAAAGTAACTGCTATAGAAAGCCTATTGAGATTTTCAAGAAGATCATTCCAAGCATTTATTTAATGCTCTATTCTGTGTATGTAACTAATAAGTGAGCACAATATAATAACAGTGTCATATTTCTAGTTGTTTCTTGTTCAATATGGAACAATAAAAAATATGAACAAAAGGTATAATAATGAGAAGCACTTGGGGAGCCTAGATCAAAATCAATCACTACAGATTAGAACTCTCAGTTCTTCCTGATTCCTACAAGGAAAAGAAAATGTGGCTGAAAGATGAAAGACAAAATTCCTAATGTGGGTCACTGCTTCTTTCAAAGTTCCTATGATTTCTAAAATCATCCCTGCCCCTGTATGTCACACTTACTAATATGTAATGCATTATACCTAGTTTAGTTAATTCATCTGTAAAGAATCTCACATACCTCACTAACATAACTTATAAACTTAAAACCAGGGTGCTGAAATTTTCTTCCTGGGAAGGTTTGAGTTAAGGCTGAATGTCACAGGCTGGTTCTAAGAGGGAGGAGGAGGAGAAGAAAGAAAAGGAGGGAAGGAGCAGTGGGACTGCAAACAGGAGTGGGGTGATTGTTTCCAGTACTCACAGGATACTGGCTTATTAGAACAAGGAAGTCAACAACTTAGAATGAAATTTTGAAAGCTTGTACCATGAATTCTGGCAATATTAGGATAAATATATACTCCAAATTTAAGTACCTTGATTGATATGGTGGTCTCACAACATTTTAATTTTCCATTGTATCACTTATGTTCATTCAATTCAGCATTAACTGTTTTGAATCTATGAAAAATATGTCAGGATATGTGAAAAGAGCAAATGTCCAGTGTTCCCTTTTCTAACATCTTGTTGTATTTTTATACAACAAATAAAATTATATATATATTTATTAAACAACAAGGTGCTTTGAAATGTATCTGCATATGAATTTTGGAATGACTAAAATGGTAATTAACACATAGGTTATTATTATCTTATGGAGTAGACTTTAAGTGTGGTCACAAAAAGATGGTAATTGTGTGAGATAATGCAAATTTGAATTTCTCACTATTTATATTGCATATGAAAGCCTCAGAGTATCCTAAGTGATTTTTGAGTGTTTAGCCATAAACCAAACATCCATATCATACCTCCTCCAAGACTCAGTGAACAAACATCCCAGAAGGGGGCCCAGAAAAAATACATGAGTAAGAGGATGTGGATATGTGCTGCAAAAAGACATTTGGACATGACAGGGCTATTGTAACCATGAACTCATCTCAGCTACAGTAACCTCACAAGATCCAGCCTTTTAAATAACAGTGTAAATGAGGGATGAGCACACAAAGCCTTACCCCTAGCCAATGAATTATTGGTAGTTACTGGATGCTAAGGGAGTAGGGAACACTTTTCTTCATGATATAGTCATTGGTAAGTTGCTCATGATCCAGTAAATAACATTGTGCCTGTGTGCATGCAAGCAGCCTTAATTAAACACAGTGGGCTATAAAAAGCAAAAGACATGAAAGCCAGAGGGGACATTCTTGAAAGAAGAAAGGTTCAGAGGAAGGGGAAGGGAGATAAGAGAGGGTAATAGAGGGTGAATATAATCAAGATACATTTATATGCATGAAATTTTCTAACAAAAAGATAATTCTGCAAGTATCAGTATAAGACTTACAGCCCTAAACATGGTATCAAAAATTCAAACTATCCATACTAGTTCTCACCTTCTTCAGATATATTGTCACACATCTTCAGAAAAATACCACATCCACTATTTATATATTCAAACAGATTTTCCAACAAAGAACACAGAATATCTTGTCTCAAGAACAGTAGGACATAAGTAATCTGAACATACAACTTAAAGTTGTAAATTAAAGTTGTTTTTCCATAATGAAACTTCTATGGAATATTGACATCTCTGCTATAGTGACCTATAATTCACAGGTATCTTTAACTGACTTCAAACCTCTAGATATTGAATTTGATGATGCATACTTCTAATAAAAAAAAAGAGTAGGATTCATACTGATGCTTCGGTTGAACTGTGGGTTTCATTTCATGTTTTTTTTTCTACCAGGGAATGTCATAACCCCAATCCTTCCCTTGCAACTAGGCTTATATTATCTTATCCAAAACTGAAATATGTATTAATCTCACAAGCCTGTCCAAGCATCGAGGAAATACTAAGGTTTATGTGATCATTTTACGAAGAGGGCATTGAAATAAGGCATATAGGGAATACATCACTTACCCCTATCAATAACAGTACAAGAGATATTTAAACTGGCAACTCCTTTACCCACTTTTCTAATGAACAATGTTAAACAAATGAAGCGCACACATTCTGTCACCATTAAGTATAAATATACAAACACATGGGTACTAAGAGGAACTTATGAATTACCATGAAATAACAAAGACCACATAATATAGTGAAATGAAGTTCTAAATAGAGCTTATTATGTACTTTCTTGCCTTTGAAGATTATATTTGTTGATTAATATTATTTTATAGTTTTATGTATAATGTTATTAAAATAAATAGTTGCTTTAGTATGTAGCATAGCATGGAGTGATATTTTATTTGTGCTGAAATGTAGTGATATTTTATTTGTGCTCTAATAAATAAAGCTTGCCTGGAGATCAGAGCCAAACCAAGCTATTATAAGTAAACACAGAAGTCATGCCATGTTAGCACATGCCTTTAATCCTATCACTTGGCAGGCAGGTATCTGTCTAGATCTTTATGAGTTCAAGGCCACACTGGAAACAGAGCCAGGTGTGGTGGCACACACCTTAAATTTCAACACTAGTTAACCATGGAGGGACGAAGGTCTGTACAGACAGACAGGAATTGGCAGAGCTGGGCAGGAAGAGGAAGTGATATAGCTGGACAGAGAGTGTGTGGCTATCACTCTGTATGCTGTGAATGTGTTGCTCTGATTGGTTAATAATTAAAGTGCTGATTGGCCAGTAGCCAGGCAGGAAGTATAGGCGGGACAAAGAGAGAGGAGAATTCTGGGAACAGGAAGGCTGAGTCAGGAGATGCTGCCAGCCACCGCCATGAGAAGCAAGATGTAAAGATTCTGGTAACCCATGCACCATGTGGCAAGGTATAGATTTATAGAAATGGGTTAATTTCAGATATAAGAACTAGATAACAAAATGCCTGCCTTGGACATACAGTTTATAAGTAATATAAGTCTCTGTGTGTTTACTCGGGTCTGAGCAGCTGCAGGAGCTGGGTGGACACAGGAAAACTCCAGCTACAGGTGGCACCCAATGTGGGGCAAGAGTTTCTACCTAAAACCCAAGAAAGAAGATTCTAAAATGGAGCTAAAAACAGCTTCCTAGCTGTCTCTTTCAAGTTAGAGGCAGCCTGTGTGCTTGAGCTACTTTATAGCGGGTTTGTGGCATGCAGGCTTGACCTACAGCATGACAGGAATGAGGCATCTGCAAGCTGCACATTACACTGCGTGCTGTATTTAATCCGGAAAAAAAAAGGTTTCTCGGCTACATGCTGCTTTGATTGAAGCATAGACCCACTGCTTCTGAGAGTTGATGGTACACAACCAAATCAGATGGCAGAACAGCAAGGCATATAGGCATGGGTATACAGGAAGTCACTCGGATTGGGAAGCTGCTGAGTTGGTGAGGTAAGGTTAGTTGTGGCTTACCCTATTTCCCTGATCTCTCTCAGGCTTTCACTCCTATATCTGCCTCCGTGTTTTTATTTAATAACACTATTTAGAAATTCATCTACATGATTTTCAAAGAGTTTTGCTTACTACTAGATGGTCTCAGTAAGTTGTCAGCTTTAGTTCTTATATCTGCTTTACATAGTTTTTCTAATTCCTTCTACTTCTCACTGTATTACTTATAACTTTTTAATTTTAAAGTTGAATTTTTAATGCAATCCCTTTTGATCATATTCCTTGTCCTCCCTCAGCTCCTCTCTGATTCTCTCCCCTAATCCAGCCAACTTGTATTACTTATAATTTTTGACACTGCATATGCACTTGCTTGGAGTTACTGCCATATTGGGTTGTGTATAAGTTCATAATAAATATAAGCACAAACATAGTGAATAAAAATTAAAAATATTTAATCATCCACAAAGGTTGATAGAAGAATAAACATATGCTGTGACAAAGTTGCCATATTTTATAATAAGCAAAAGATGTTCTCCAGCCAGGCATGCCTATAATATGTAAGCTACAATCTGTAACTCAGGAGGTGAAAGAAGGATGATTGCAAGTTCAAATCCAGCCTGAGATACATAGTGAAATGAGAAAGAGAGAGAGAGAGAGAGAGAGAGAGAGAGAGAGAGAGAGAGAGAGAGAGAGAGAGAGAGACTCTAGGATAAAATACATACGTATTGTAATTTCTAAGGGTAAATAAAAAGAATGTAAATAGGTATAATCTAATGGCTTTAAAGAAACTGAAATAAAACACTAAAATATTTTGATCATCCAAAATGAAAGAATGAAAGGAAGCTCACTAGAAAAGCAAAAGAATGACAATAAGAAACAGATGGGGCTTGAGATACAGTTTAGTGGTAGAATGCTGGTATTGCATTCACAAGACCATACCAATAATACAAGACAAAAACACAAAGAAAAACTCAAGCATATAAATAAATACATTAAATGGAAAAGAGCATTGATAGTCTAATTTAAGTGATGCTATTTACTCTTAAAAATCAAGAAATGGTTATGAATTGCCTACAAAATGTATTTCAAATACAGAAGTGCCAACAGCATGACAATGGAAGAAAGTTAAAAAGTTAATTTAGTTGCAATAGCTATCATGATGCACTGATATAAAGATGTTTGTTCCTGTTAAAGATGGGCATTTCATAACTATAAAAGGTCAATTCATCAAGGAGATATATGCAACTAAAAAAAAATCTAATAAGTTGTGGTTTTCTGCAATGGTCTCCATTTGCTGTAAAGAGAGGTTTCTTTGATGGGTAATAGCTATATTTATCTGTGGGTATAAGAATAAGATATAGATTGTAGTAAGTAATAAATTATGTTGATCTATCACAATGACAGTAGTAGATTCTTTTCTAAAGCCCATAGCCTTACTAGCACCAGAAAGTTGACTAGGATTCCCATTCTAGGCATGATTTCTCTCCTGTTGAGTGTCCCTGATGTGCAATTAGACATCTGTAGGTTGCCACCAGCATCTGAGTGCCACTTCTTGTACCTTTATGCATATCTTGCCATGCTGGTAATTATTGTGGTTCATGGTATTACAGAGATCTATGGATCGTGGAGAGCAAAGTCACAATAGATACATTAACCTTACAGCTTCTATATCTATGGCTCAGGTAATATTGTAGAAAAAAGGGGAATGGAAAAATTATAAGAGTCAGAATAAGGGGAAGTCTGCTATGAAATATGAACAAATGTTCACAAATATGAACATGGACTATGGAATATATATATATCCTATATATCTTATATTTATACATATATTATATATATATAAACCAATGAATCAATTGAATCTCTAGATTTTAATAGTAATACTAGGGTCTATGTAAGAGAATATTCTTGCTCTTTAGAAATACATACAAAAATATGCATGTTTAAGGGGCATGACATCTCCAATTTATTCTCAATTTGTTCAGAGAAAAATTCATGTATATTACAATTATGTTCTGCAATAAAATTTGTGCATCTGGATAAATGATGTGTGGGCATTCCTTGAACCATGTTTGAAGTTATTGAAAAGAATGTCGGAAGTGAGGCAAGGAAGAACAACAAATGCCCACTGAAAAGTTTCTCTGTGAAGTCAGTGCAGAGGGGAAGAAAGAGGCAATGTTTGTGTCTGAGAAGTTACCATGACGAGAAGATTGCTAAAAGATTTTAAGAACTGGATATGCTGATATCATTTTCATGTACCTGGTAGATTAGTTTTTTAAGTACTATTGAGTTTTAATCATGAAGTAGTTATAATTCAAGCTTTAAGAATTTGACCATTTTAATCATAAAGACTGCCATGTAATTCCTCAAAAAATAGTACATTTTAAAATAACCCAAGTTTTTAAAAAGAGCAACATTTTCCTACCAATCTTTGAAAGTACATTGATAATGGAGGAAAGGAGGTGCGGGTGGGGAAATAGCTTTTTCTCTAGCAGATATCCTGCTTAAGTATCCCATTTAATTTTGTATTCTAGACCACTATAAATATAAATGATCTCTAACTTTTCTACAAAGAAAGCTTTACCCTCCAGTGTAGAACATAGCTGCAGCATAGACTCATTCCTGTTAGAGAGCAATAGTGCTTTGCAGTTTGTTTATGTTTGCTAAATCTATTGTCTTCACAACAGATTAATTCAAAGGGGAACAGAAAGCATTGGAAAAAGTAGTAGACTTTCCAGATGAGAACACTGGAGATTGCCTTTATTTTTCAGTTCAAAGAAGGAGGCAGGGTAAAAAAGAGATGGAGAAGGGAATGTTGACAAAAAGGAATGGAGAAAGAAGAGAAAATGACAGTTTTCGTTGATCATGTCTAAGTCATAAAGTATATTTTAACTAGATGTCTTGTATGTATTTTTATGGTTAAAAGCACTGAATGTGAAAGCTATGCTTTAAAGTATATAATAACCTATTGTTAATTATAGGTACTATGTTGTACAGAATATTTCTATAACTTACTCATTACATATAATTGAAACCTTATACCCACTGAGCAATACAAGGAAGCTTTTGAAATTTTTTTAGCAGTGAAGCTGTGTATGGTGCTTTCATGGCAGGATGGCGTCAATGCATGACTATGTCCAAACTTAACAAAATATCTATATTAAACATGAAAAACATGTATATACTGATTAAAACTCAATAGTACTTAAAAAACTAATCTACCAAGTACATGAAAATGGTATCAGCATATCCAGTTCTTAAAATCTTTTAGCAATCTTCTCGTCATGGTAACTTCTCAGACACAAACATTGCCTCTTTCTTCCCCTCTGCACTGACTTCACAGAGAAACTTTTCAGTGGGCATTTCTTGTTCTTCCTTGCCTCACTTCCGACACTCTTTTCAATTCACTCTAGTAGATGTTGTGGTTTCCAAATCATTACATCACAGCTACCATTTTCAGGGTGCCCAGTGAGTTACGATGCTGCCAAATGCAATGATCTATTCCCAGTTCTCAGTTTATTCCACCCTGATTTGTCTCTGCATATACACCTCTGCCAAAATGTCACATCCTTAGACGTAACTCCCAAGCCAAACTTTTCACTATTTTATTTTTA
Organism: Peromyscus eremicus; assembly: GCF_949786415.1. Lineage (NCBI taxonomy): Eukaryota > Metazoa > Chordata > Mammalia > Rodentia > Cricetidae > Peromyscus > Peromyscus eremicus. Next base: position 86,328,507 of record NC_081439.1, on the reverse strand, counting down.
TTTTGGCAATTACCACTAATTTAACACACACACACACACACACACACACACACACACACACACACACGTGTACATATGCTATAGTTCTTTATTGTCTCCACTCCTACAATATGAAACTCATGAAAAGATCTACGTAGATTTATTTCACTACGGCTAGTGAATGATATTGAGTGAATGAAATTGGTGCAATAAATATTCTTGGCTTAAATGCTCTTAGAAAAGACCTAATGTTAACTAGATCAGTCCCCTATTTTTATAGGAGCAGCATGTTAGGCCCCAGGAACCAGAAAGATCAAATGGCATATAAAAGGTGACAGAATTTTCTGGTGATAGAGCCAAGGTTAGTGTTGAGGTTTTCTAGTTCCTAGTCCAGAAATCTTCCTGCTGATCCTTTCTGCCTTCTGCTGTCATTTATACTGAGAAAAACAGTAGGGAAATACTTTCCTGAACTACATAAAGACATTGTGTACAAGTGAAAGGAACGTGTTGAACAGTATCACAAATTCACTGCTTTCTTTCCCCACTTATTCACTAGCTTTTGTTGACTGCCAACCATAAGCAAGACATGGCTTATGATGGATTTTAAAGGAGAAGTGGCCATTGTAGGAAAAAATTTTGCATGTGCAAAGGGAATAAATCCAATTAATTTAACACAAGAAAAAAAACAAGTCTGAAATGAATGGTAAGAAATTTCATGAGGCTCTAGAGGAGGCTTTAATTTTGTTCAGCTAAAATGATCATTAAAAATATCCCTTTAAGGATGAGGAGGGCAAGTCAATGGAGAATAGTATGAAGAAAGGTGTAAGGGAATGTCAGTGAAGGTATTCTGAGCAGATTAAGTCCAACAGTTAGGAGCCACAGAGTTCTGGCAATGTTATCGGAATTTTAAAAGAAAAATCATTTGCATAAGAATAGAGAGGACTTTTCAAATAAGACTGTAAGAGTTTGGGCTTTATTTATATACTCAATCACAAGTTGCTAAATACATTTTAAATATATGAATGAATGACTACTGTGTTCCCTGGAAGAGGGGATAGCATATGAGAAGTGCTTTAAAAAGAATGATTTGGTATAAGATGGGCTGGCAGGAGAAGAATCAATATATATTCATGGGTTTGGATGGTTATAAACAGGCTAAAAAAGAAGTAAACAACTGGAGAGTTCTATTAGTGAAGTATTTCATTAATGTTGAAATAGAGCATACAAACTTTAACAATTTACATAAGAAGCAAAAATACTGATTCATTACTATAGTACAGATTTTAAAGAAGGAAAAAAATCACTTTTTTTGTTGCCAGAAGTCATAGTAACCAAGTAAATACAATGAATGTGTGAGTACATAAATAACTTAAATACAATACTCACAAAAACATAATTTCTCCTATACTATAAGTACATTGACATTTTTGTTATACTTTTTATTTCATTTAAAAATATCAGTCATAACTTGTAAGCCACTAATGAACCCACATCCAAATTTTGAAAATGATGACATAAATTTAGGCCCCGTAATTAGATGTTTAGGGCCTGGGTCTCTAATACACTAGTACAATCATCTACCAAGAATTAGTGTGACTGTGGAGTGCTCAGCTTGGTATGGAACATCTAAAAAGTCCCTCCCCCAATGCTCAGAGAACATTGCAGAAAGGGGGTCAGAAGACTGTTAGAGACAGAAGTTGGGGCGGACAACTGAGAAATAGGGTCTTCCAGACATGACAGGGACAATGTACTCATGAACTCACAGCAGTTGTGGCTGACTGTACATGATCTACCTAAGATCAAACCTGTCAATTTCCCATCATGGATCGGAAAGGGGCACTTGAGGCCCCACATCAAGCTGAGATTTATTGGTAGGCAATGGTTACTGGGTGAGGAAGCATCAGTTTTCTCTAGGTATGTGATCTCTCATAGGTTGCCCATGCTCCATTGAATATCTGTATACCCATGCATATAAGAAAAACTCTAATTAGACTCATTGGGTTCAAAAAGAAAAGACATGAAGTTAGAAAGATGACATGTTGGGAGGGTTCTTGGAGGAGTTGGAGAGGGAAACAGGGGTAGATATAATCAAAATATATTATAAACATACATGAAGTAGTCTACTAGACAAAATAAAATAAAATTTAATGTTATTGTGAATAATAGCAAATAATTTGGGACCAAGAAAAATTATACTTTTAGTGGCCTATCTCTTATAATTTATTTTCTTTGGAAAGACAATACCTCAGATCAAACAGTCTCAGTAACACCCAGTCACCAAATTCGCTCCCTTCAGAGAAATCAGCCTACCACACTCTTCCCTTCTCACTCTTCTTCCTGCTCAAAATCTTTTCACGACTCTCCACTATCTACTTCAGAGTTTTAAGCTACATTGGCTTGACTTTCAAAGTCCCAAATTAGTTATATCCTTCTATTCAATCTTATTGCTACACTATGCTAAATTTCCGTTGCTGTTACACTGTTTAATTCTACAAGTATACACTGTTACTCTTCCCTCTAGAGTGGGCTTGCATAGTCAATTCTGCCTTGAATGACTCCTCTTGGTCCAACAATCACAATACTTTACCTACTTTATGATATACCTGCTGCTCATTATGTTGCCTTTCACTAAATCCTGTCAATATACACACAGAATCACAGTGTGTTTGACTTTAGTGTTTTTGATATGTTTAGTGGAAAAGGTAGACCTGTACTGATCAAAGTTTGAAACCTGAATCTTGTTATACATGTATATTTCTTTTCACTAAACCTTAAAGTGTATAGACACAACAAACCGTAGTAGTACACACATTCGTGAACTAAGTATTTGTGAGGCTGACACAGGAAGACTGCTAAAAGTTTGAGAACAGCTTGACTTTCATAGTGACCAACTTCAGAAGCTTATTGTGTTACTCAGCTTTATGACACTGAATAATACTCAAAATACACAAGTTTTAAGGAAGGAAAGCTTATTTTGGCTCAAGGCATCAGAGTTTCAGTCCATGGATAGTCACTTGCCTCTGATAATTTAAGGTCAGGAGATACTGTATAGTTGTGCATGATGAGAAAAGCTAGTTACTTCATGGCAACTGGGGCAGAGAGAGAGAGAGAGAGAGAGAGAGAGAGAGAGAGAGAGAGAGAGACACAGACACAGACACAGACACAGACAGACAGAGACAGACAGACAGAGAGAAAGAAATAGAAAGAGACAGAGAGGGAAAGGATTGCTCTGGGTCCCAACATCCCTACAATGATATGTTACCAAGTATGTTACTTTCTTTCACAATGCTTCATCATATAATATTTCCCCATGTCCCAGTTGCTATATCCTGGCAACCAAGCCTTTAACCCATGGCCTTTGTGGAAACAGGTATGATCCAAACCTTATCAATTATTATGAGCATTATTAGGAGACAATGTATACAGGATCTATAATTGCTCCTGATAATGCATAAAATTATTATTTTCCCTTTCATTATTTCCCTTAAAACATGTGGCATATCTTATTTAGCATCTAACACAAGATTGAGTATATAGTAGGCCATTAGTAATATCTAGTTGATCTATTGATCAATCAGTTCACTATTTTATAGCTTACTATTAAAGTAAATAAACACTTCCAAATCAGCACACACAACCAACTCTACACATATCAGAAAATACAAATGCCAATCATGTATCTTTTCAATTGGCTTCCTATTTTTGAAAAAAATCAATGGGATGTTCCCACAGTTTCTTTACAAAATAAAGACAGAAGGCTGACTTTTAAAAGATAGTAGCTTCTTCTGATTACCTTATTTGTCTCTGAGACTCTTTCTTTACACACTAAGCTTCATTTCAGTGTACTCTGCTAATTATATTGCAGCAAGCAACTGAAAACAAACATGCCAATCACAAGGCTGTGATCTTATTTTAGAAAATATTTGCATCTAAATAGAGTGAGCAGTCCCATCACATTAACAAGGTAGGAATTCCCATATATTTCCCATCTCTTATAGAAAAGTTTCAAATACTCCAATTATATGTAAGCTCAAGATCTTTAATAGAAGTATACAGAAAATTCCCCTTGTCTCAGCTTCAAAAATTACAAGTCTGATAAGCATAAAAAGCAAAATATTGAGGAACTTGTATAGCTGAAAGTTTTCCTGGTCCTATCTAGTTCCATCTTTACGTGGCTTATTTTTTTTATATTACTTTTACTTTCTCTTAAAGACTTTATTCTTTAAAACTTTCTATTTCCTTATATAACTGCATATATTCCTTTTTCTCTCTCTTTTAAGCCTATGTACATTTTAAAAACACATTGTAAACCATTTACAGGTTTATTTAGGGGAGGTGCTCTGGGATGTTCTGGATGCTGTGAATATGTTGCTCTGATTGGTTGATAAATAAAAAAGCTGATTGGCCAGTAGCCAAGCAGGAAGTATAGGTGGGATAAGCAGATAAGGAGAATTCTGGGAAGAGGAAGGCTGAGTGAGGAGATTCCAGCCCATCTTCCAGGGAGAAGCATGTAATGGCACACAGGTAAAGCCACAGAAAACAATGCGACATATAGATTAACAGAAATGGGCTGAGTTTAAGTGTAAGAGCTAGTCAGTGGTAGGCCTGAGCTAATGGCCAAGCAGTTTTATTAATATAAGCCTCTGTGTGTTTACTTGGGTCTGAGCGGCTGTGCACCGGGTGGAACACAGGAAAACTTTAGCTACAGATCTCACTGTGTAGCCCTGGCTGCCCTAGAACTCATTATGTAGGTCAGGTTGGACTCAAAATTACAGAGATCCACCTGCTTTTGCCTCCTGAGCACTGGGATTAAAGGTATGTGCCACCATACTTAGCTAAAGAAATATATGTATTATTTTTATTTAGTAATTCCACTTCATATATCTTGTATTTGCATTCACTTGATGAAACTTTCATTCTTTCTCTGGCTTGGAAAGCTATGCAACTATTTAAAATTAACTATCATTTCTCACATGGAATGATGTCCAAACAATGTTAATCCTAAAACAATGAGTCACAATGAAAGTTGAAAAGTCATGCCTGAGTATGTAAAAATAAATATATGGGTACATACAAACTCAAATGCAGTGATACATATAATAACCAGTGCACACTTACTTATTTATTTTAATCCTTCCAATTATAAAAAATTAATGTATTTACCATGACATTTTCATAGGAATTTATCATTATACTTGTTTCTATTTGCCTCCATTCCATTCCTTGTCCCTCTTTCCTGCTATAGTATTCTTAGGTAGATACTCAAAAAGTTCTAAGTCAGCATAATATAGAGATATTTTTATATACATGTTTATTCCTGGATTATTGACAATGGCCAGGAAATGGAACTAACCTAGATGTCCATCAACAGATGAATACAATAGATAAAGAAAATATGATACATATACATATTGGAATTTTATTCAATCATAAAGAAGAATAAAATCAAAACATTTGCAGGAAAGCTGATGGAAACTAAGATCATTACACATGTTTCCTCTCCTGTGTAGAACATAGATGTATGTATTTAACACATAAAAGTAGGAAGGGGAAAAGAATTAAGTGGTAGATGAGGAAAAAAAGGGTAGTAATAATATGCATGTGATATGAAATAGAAGGTGAGAATATGTGTGATGGAAGAGAAATGGGCAAAATAAGACACAAGCATAGGCAAGTATTTTCTGAAAAGGATTCCAATAGCATGGGAAAGAATCCTGTGGACTGACAAATGGAATGACATGAAGTTACAAAGATTCTACACAACAAAGGAAATAATCAGCAGGGCAGAAGGACAGCCTACAAAGTGGGGAGAAATCTTTGTTGATTATACATCTACCAGGAGATAAATAAGCAGCCTCTACAAAGAACTCACAAATTTAAATACCCAGCTATTTTATACTGCCTCAATCACTGACCTATTTGGTTCCCTGAAATTTTTCATTCTTAAATATTAAAGAGGGTCTCTTGGCTGATGAGATGATTCAGAAGATAAAAAGTAAATACTTAACATCAACGCTGATGACCTGAGTTTGATCCCAGAAACCCATATACTAGAAGGGGGGAACTGACTCCCACAAGTTGTTATCTAACCTTCACAGGTGCACCAAGATATCCACACACAAATAAATAAAATAAAATAATAAATAAATAACTAGACACTCAGCGAGCTTCTATGTACTGTATATATTGTACTAATAGTTAAAATTAAAGATATATTTAATAATCTATTTAAATAATAAAATCACATGACTATATATCATTTTTATATATATATATAATTATGGTTATATAAATATGTACACATATGGTTTTTAAAGACAGAGATTCTCTATGAAGCAGTCCTGGCTGTCCTGGAACTCACACTGTAGACCAAGCTCGACTCGAACTTGGAGATCCACATGCTTCTACCTCCGGAGTGGTGGGATTGAAGGCATGCACCACCACTGTCAGGCCAGGAATATATTTTTCAAGGCCAAAAAATTTCTTTTCTAAGGCAAAACGGACAATGAGAATATTGCTATGGTTTTTCACTAGTAAAAGTCTAATACCTGACCTATTATAGGAGAGATGAATTTTCATATTTGATTCTGCAATCAGTCTTTTGTAATGTATTTTTGTTTGAAATATATGAAAAATATGGCCCCAAGATATGCAGTTGAAAATTCAAGAATTTTCTTAACCATTTCAAAAATTGTAGGTGATCTTTGATACAACACCAGGTAGAGTAATGACGTCTTAATAATTAGCTGAAGTGTAGAATCTGACATTATAACAATTAACTATTTTTACCATGCCTCATTAAAATCTATTGGCCTATGTTTCTCTTTGAATGGATACTTATTCGTGCATTATTTGTATCAATATTCATTGGTTGCTTAGAAAATACTGCTCCACTGAGGCAGGTATATCATCTATATGTTGACATATTTTATTATTCTTCAATATTCAAAATATAGTATTTATTAATATTACCATTAACTGCTAGCAAAATGGTTTTAAAATTATGGATCCCGTGAAAAGTACCTGTGGCCTCTAGAGATAAGTATAATTACATACTATAGAATGTTTATGGAAGGTTATACAAGAAAATGTAAAACCTACTGTATCTGGTTGGTTAGAAAAACAAAGGATATTTCTCAATGTACACTTCTTTTTGCTGTCTGGATATGTCACTGGGTTCAAGATTTTAAATTCAAACCTCAAGTTTCACATGAGTTTTCTCCTTATTTTCTTAATAAAAGCTAAGCTAGTTCAGTAATGATTTTTCTTGGAACAAAAAGCTTACCTTTGAGAATTGGGGCTTATATTCCTGGTGACTTTTGTGACAATATCAAGTTATGATTATTTGAAGACAATTATTATTCAGTTGAATATAATTCTTCACATTAAAGTTTAACTCTACTTGCTTTTCCTTCAAATAATTAATGGTCAGTAGTTAAGAGCTATAGATATGCCTTTTATCATTGAAAAGATGTATCTTTAAAATAGCTATTCTATAAGAATAGCATTTAAAATAAAAAAAGCACAAAATTTTGTATAAAGGTCCCAGTGAACTCAGTTCTTAAGCATCCTGTTCTGTGTAAGAGGCATTGACAAGTAGCGATTCAGCACAAAATGTAATAATTTATTATATTTCAAATGCTTTGGAATTTGATCAAGCCAAGAGGAAGCTTTAAATAGGCAGAAGAGGCCTTTATGAAAGACTAAGAGTACAGCTGCAGAACTGATTTGATGGTCCTTCAGAGCCATGTGTCCCAGCACTTGACCCACTTCGGCCCTAGCAAAGATGAAATACTACTGTTAGGAAAGTGAAATATTATAAACTTGGTTGGAAATCACTTAAAGGAAAACACAAGTCCATCAGTTGTTAATGAAGTATTCAGGATTCACTTTTCTAGTGGTAAGACACTAACTTGAATCATGTTTGAACAACAGACTCATAATTCTTATGACAATCTCAAACTGGGGGCTTTGATCAAACCATCAATTCACACAATCAAATAAGAAACTGGGAGGTATTTGTTTTGTTTCTCTTTTCCCTTCTCACTCTAGCACCATCAGCTTCTTTAAACTTAAAAAGAAAATCACTTGACTCAAAAGACTTCAATGACAACCAGTCATCTCCAAGATGAAATCCAACCTCCTTAGTATGTCATCTAAGATCCTGGAATATCTGGTCCTTGTTTCTTCCTCTATGTCTCCTTCAACTTAATTTGTCTAAAAAGTGAAATCAGTTTTGTAAATGCACAGATACTTCAGCTTTGTGAACATTTCTCAATAAGCTCATCTATTGTTTCATGTATCTTAACTCATCACTGAAATGGTTTTGTCAAAAGTCATCTTTTTTGAAAAACCTTTTACCAGCCTTTCACTACATCTAACCAAGGTAAATTCGATTTTTATGTAATATTTTATACTTATTTCTACTGTGTCAATAGTACACAGTGCTACAATATGAGTAGCATTATGATTAGTAATGCAACTCATTTTTCTACTAGACCATACATTGCCTAGAAACAGAGACAACATCTTATTTGCATTTGTATTTTATTACCTAGGACAGTACCTAGTACACAACAAACTCTTAGCAATTTGATAAAGAATGATGAGATACATAGTCTCAAGAGCAAGAATCTGGGAAAATAGTGTAGGATAGGGCCATGGAACATCCTTAAGATAAAGATTTTGTTAACTAATCATCATGATATTTCTAACAGTTTTCAATTGAGCTTATGGACTTTTCTTAGTACTTATATATGTTGTTCACTTCCTATTTTTCCTTGGTGGGCTTTTCCCTTGAATTCATATACACAACTGTATATTCAATATTTCAAATATAAGATGCCTGAACTACCATTACATAGAAGACCTAAAAGACCATTATCTAAAAGAAACTACTAAAGTCTAGTCTTCTTCATTTCCATAATTACTCTGTCCTTCTAGTTATACAGGCCAAAATATTCAGAATCATTTGTGACTCACCCCCCCCCATATTCCTTGCTTAATATATAAAAATCTGTTGGTTTATTGTGGAAGAAGGGGAAGAAAGATTGTAAGAGCCAGAGGACTAGGGAGTTTGCCATGAGACCATGTCTTCTAGTAGTATCAAATTGACATCCATAAAATCTCACTAACATGTGTGCCTAAATATTAGATGAACAAGGAAAATAGCAATAGGCATGCTAATGTTACTAGGGGAAAGCCTGCAAGGCCTCAATCCTACAAAAAGAATTATAGGCAACTAAGGAATATTGAGACTAGGAGAAATAGTCTCCAAAGGGAAGAGCATACCAATTGGTTATCCAGTACCAAATGGTCAGCCCTGAAAACATACATAAATAATATTATTCAGATTGAGCAGGTTGTATTTAGCAATATGTATGTGTGTATGTGTATATTTGTTACATATATATATATACATATATATATAAAATATGCATGTAACAACAATTAATGAAAAAAGAGTCATGAATTTGAAAGCTAGAAAGGTGGAGTAAGTAGGAGGGCTTGGAGAGAGGAGAATGGGGAAATTATTAATTACTATATAATTGCAAAAATAAAAGAAGTTATAAAAAATAAAAATAAATTTAAAAAATGAAGTATTAGAAGGGGGACCATTTTGGTCTACCTTACTTTTTTTTTTTTTTTTTTTTTTTCGAGACAGGGTTTCTCTGTGTAGCTTTGCGCCTTTCCTGGAACTCACTTGGTAGCCCAGGCTGGCCTCGAACTCACAGAGATCCACCTGGCTCTGCCTCCCAAGTGCTGGGATTAAAGGCGTGCGCCACCATCGCCTGGCTACCTTAACTTTTAAAAATCTAAATATGATAATAATACAAGTTCTGTTTACATATTTGAAACTTCCTGTAAGAAAATATTAATAACCTACTAGTTTCATTACTGCTTTTTTCTAGTTAAATCAGAGGTTTCAAAAACTGTTGTGCATACAATGCATTTGCTATTATTGATTTATGGTAACTTGTTCTTAAACATTTTAATCTATAGTGAAACTTCATAGTACAGCATTAAATTGAAAATAAAATCTATGAAAGCAATTCCTAAGCCAAACAGTGGACAATGACAATGTTAGCTAGAAAACATTCTCCTTTATCTGCATGTGTTTTACAGAATATGGAACAAATCAATCTCTTGTGATCAAAATAGATTTCATTTTTTATGTTTCAGAAGCAAAATATCTACTGGTTCTACCTTTAAAAAGTAAATAGAATTCTCTTGTTCAGGCAGCCATCATATTCTACTCAGAAAGAGCCTCCTTGTAGTGATATTTTATTTGTGCTTTAATAAATAAAGTTTTCCTGAAGATCAGAGGAAATTGCAAGCCATTTTAAGTAAACAAAGAAGTCAAGCAGTGGGAGCACATGCCCTTAATCCTATCACTTAGCAGGCAGGATCTCTGTGTGTTCAAGGCCACACTAGAGGACAGAGCCAAGCGTGGTGACACACGCCTTTAATCCCAGTACCAACTATAGAGCTCTGGAGGCCTAAACAGACAGGAAGTGACAGAGCTGGCCAGGAAGAGGAAGTGATGTAGCTAGACAGAGAGCCAATCAAATGGCAGAACAGCAAGGCATATAAGCCTGGGTAGACAGGAAGTTGCGCACTTTGGAAGTTGCAGAATTGGTGAGGTAAGGTTGGGTGGTAGCTTTCCCTACTTCCCTGATCTCTCTAAGGCTTTTACCCCTATATTTGGCTCCACGTTTTTTATTTAATAAGACCATTTAGAAATTCATCTACACCTCCTAGTTGCCCTAGTCCTTACTCTCTTCAGGATATTTTAAATCCCAGATCCAATGAGAACCATACAAATCCAGGAGATCATTTTAAACATTTTCTCTAAATTTGCCAATGGCTTTCTAGTAAGAGCAAATGCCAGAATCCTTACAACAGTAAACATACTTGTAAGATCTGTAATTCTACCATCACTATCTTTCTGATCCTATCTCCTAATTTTTCTCACTTCTCATTTGGCCACTCTGGCTTTCTTGATGTTCCTTGTAATCTGAAGTCTTCTTTCTACCCATGGCTTTTGCATTTGTCATCTTTCTATCCAGAAATATCATCCCTGAGATACAAATATTGCTAACTCCCTCACTTCTGTCAAGTTCTTATTAAGTACCACTTTAACAATGAGGCTTTCTAGGTCATTGTGTATATTATATTTGAAACCTTTGAACACAGCAATTGTTCTGCTAGAAGATGAGATATCATCAAGTAACACTGGAAATTGCCTCTTGACTCTAACATATGTAATAAACTGTAGTAGTTAGCTTTTTTATTTTAACTCTTTGGGGGCCCACCACCCAGCTCCCAGATAAATACACAGAAATTTATTCTAGGAAGCTTTTAACTTAAATTATTCCATTTCCCTTTTGCTTCTGGGCTTTTACTTTTCTCTGTACTATATATCTTTCTTTCCTTCTCACTCCATGGCTGGTTGTGTAATTGGGTGGCTGGCCCCTGATGCCCTCTCTCTTTCACCTTTCTCACTCCTACCTCTTCTCTCCTTTTGCCTTCTCTCTCCTCCCATTTATTCTTTTTGTCTGGCAGCAGAAAGCCTATCCTTTCTCCTGCCTTGCTGTTGGCCATTCAGATCTTTATTAGACTGATGAGGTGTTTTAGGCAGACAAAGTAACACAGCCTTCCAGAGTTAAACAAGTACAACATTAAAGAATGCAACACATCTTTGTATCATTAAACAAATATTACACAGCATAAATGAAATTAACACATCTTAAACTAATATTTCACAATAGACAGCCAAGTTGCTCATTATACTAAGCAGAAGATGAAAAGGAAAAACAAACAAACAAAAAATGTGTTTTACTTTTACATGCATAACATCTAGCCGACAGTTTTTACAAATGCATGGGTTATTAAAACCTAACTCCACAATAGCTCCTCTCTCTTTTCAATGGTCCCTCTGCTCTTCAACTCAGACCATCTTCTAGGGTATTTTCCTACTTTTGGGTTCTCCAGTACCATGAGCATATGTCTATCTAAATAGTTTCCTATTATATTGAGATTGACTATTAACAGTCTATATTTTCTTTCCCAGCTTACTATGAGCTTCCTGTTGATATAAAACATAATTTATTCTTTGCTGACTCTCCAACATCTGGCATGGTACTTAGGACATAATAGCACATAAAAGTATCTGTTGGTGAATGAATCTTGTCACACTTAGTCCTCTCTCTTAAAATAACCATAACATACATAACATACACACTGGAACAAGAAAAAAAGAACCTAAGCATCACTTAGGAGAATAAAAGGCCAGTGAGAAGGCTGAGCAGGTAGAGATATTCTTACTAGACCTGAAGACCCGAGATAATCAGATCCTACAAGTTGTCAGGACAGAATCAACTCCTGAGAATTGTCTTCCAACTTCCATATATGCATCTTATTTGTGTATATGCTTCTGAAAATTAAATAAAACAAGACAACACCTATTTATATCTAATACATCACAAAATACTAATGATGTACTTTTCCCCATCAACCCTCAAATCCACTTACTTCTCTCCATAGCCATGATTCCCAAAATACTCAAAATTACTATTACTCCTAGCATAGGCTAGAAAAAGTACATCTATTTAGGCTTTTTTTCAAAATCATTCTCCACATTAAAATCATCTACACCCTTCCTAAAAGCCATTTAATGGCTTGTCATTGCTCATAGCATAGCAATGTTCCATCTGTTCCCTGAACACCACTACAACATTAGCTTGTTCTTGTCCCTTACTCACTCATTTTACTTTAGCCAGTTCCAGTTGCCTTTATCTTAGAGGCCAATATTTATCACAATCTGTTCACCGGGCACACTTGCATTTGATGATCCCTTTGTACCCAAAGCTCCTTCTTTGCTTATGTTTTCTACCTGATACTCACTTATCCTTTGTGTCTTTGCTCATTTAACTTCCTTGTTGAAGTTTCCCTTGATCTCCATGATTAAGTCAAACAATTCAATATATGTAATATTAGTCCATGCACTTCCTTCCTTCATAGCATTTTCATAATTAAATATTCATGCATATTTGCATGATTATTTTCTCCATTAGATTTTAAGCTCTTATGGAGAAAGGAGTGTGTGATTTTGTTTATCAACATATTCCCTGGGCTTGGAACAATTCATCATACACAAGGTGTTGAAGTATTTCTTTAACAAATGAATGAGTGTATGTATGCAAAAACATTAACACTTACATAATACACATTTTTACCATCAGGGATCCCATTTAATTCACTTAACAATTAATTACTAAGCTCTCACTCAGTGTCAAGCTCAGTGCTTAAGTGGTCATAATACAAAGAGAGAACATAGGTTTTCTGTGCTGGTGGAACTTACAGGCTAATTTAATGAAAGGTTAGTTTTTACCAACACTTTCATTCAGAAAAACATATTTTCTATACACAAATAAGGTATGATTTTTGTTTAGTAGGTTGTTTGAGATTTCTGAATTTAGTATGCTTTTTGTCAGTTTGTCTTACTCTGTCTCAAGGGTTTTTTTCCCCTGCTTTTGAGCTGATTTCATTTACCATTATTTCTGGGGGCATTGTCTCTCCTGCCCAGCAAATTAATAATGGTAACAATAGCTGTAGGGTTCACACTAATGGAAGGACCACTATAAGAATAGTAAATAAAAACAATAAAGGCAATGTCAATGATAGAAGTAGCTTTTAGTCTACCTTATCATCTCAAAAATCTCCCAAAAACTCTACAAGACAAACACATCCAAATAGGTGTAAAAGTAAATTAAATAGGTGTAAATTAAATGGATTCAGAAATTCCACCCTTGGTTACTCAGCAAGTAAACAGTAAGAAAAGTTTGAAATCAAATCATTATTTCTTTAACTACTGTGATCCTTGCATTTTCTCATACTTGTGGTTTCTCAGTTCTGCTTCAGTCTCTCTCCCTACTAATGGTCTTTATTCTTTCCCTACTAATCAATTTTAATGTTCATAAAAGAGTTTGTGACATGATCTTGTAGTTCTTATAAATGCAAAGGAAAACTGCAGCTTTTGAGGAAGAAAACATTTTGGATTAGAAAATTGATTTATGAACTAATCAAAAGAGGATAAATAGGGAGCCTGCTAAGGTTAGTTTGAAAATTGTCCTCCTTTGATATTAATTCTGAGACGTATTGAAGAACATAAGCTAATAACTTCTAGAAAATATCAAAAACCTCATATACCTCCACAGTTTTGCCTGAATGACTTTTATAAATTAGATCAGCAGAACTCTCTGAAGACTTTACATTAATTTGACTTAAACATTTCAATTATAATGAAGACATTGATTAAGTTTGGCATATAAAAAGCCTCTAAGGCAATACTCTGGACGAGATTAGAAAGACGTCATGAAGTGGTAGGAAATGGGAGAAAGTGGCACTGCCTTGGAAAGAGTCACATATTACCTGCTGCCAAGCGGCATCTGCACATGTTATCTCATTTATGGAATGAGTAGCTCAGACCATCACATGCTCATCTAGGTATTTATGGGTTATTTTCCACTCTTGAAACTACTTCTTAGCTTTCACGTGTTACAATCAAATAAAAAGTCTGGAATTGAGGAGTGGACTCAGGGGACATAGTGTTTTCCCTGCAAGTGTCCTGAGTCGAAATCCTAAGAACTGATGTAAAGTCAAGCTTGTAATTCCAGTGCCCCTAACATGAGCTGTGAGGCAGAGACAAGGGACCCCAAGCCAGATCGCCCGGCATATGCAGCGCAACAGCAAACAACACAGAGACGCTGCCTCAAAATGAGGAGGAAGGCGAGGACTAACATCCAAGGTGAGGACTAATGACCTCTACATGTGTGCCATGGCACTAGTGTACCAGCACACACACACATGTAAAAGTACATCACACATGCACACACACACACACACACACACACACACACACACACACACACAAACATTTTAAATGTATGTGGCTACAATTCCAAGCAAGCATAAATTAACTAGTTTTAAAAAAGAAACTTTAAATAATAAGGCAGAACAAACTTATACTTTCTTCTTCAGAGTGTTCAAAAATGGTACTAACTATCTCTCAAACATCTTTCTTAGTCCTTCCCACAAGTCAGACTTAATGGGCTACTTATTGTGGTTAGGTATACCTGCATATTCTCAATGTAGTATCAAGTATCATAGAGCCTTGATAGAGTAGAGATCCTGAGGAAATTCCCCTTGTAGTGAGTTAAACTAAGAAAATTTAAGAAGGAAATGTGTGTAAATAAAAAAGGAAAAGGAAAGCAAGCCTTCTAGATTCAAACAGACATAAGTATAAGTAGCAGGGCTTATTCACAGTTGTAATAGCTCTGAGTTAGGAAGCAGGTCACTGATGTCCAAAACCTGGATTTGTTTTACTAGTGAAGCAACATCATAATACTTTATGGTATGTGTTTCCTAATGGGTTAATGATCGGAGCTGTTCTTCCTTATGTTTAAGGTACTTCCGTGATCATGTTTACCTCTAACAATACCTCTCAATATCTTCTAACATAGCCCCCTGGCCTCACTTAGTCATTAAAGTGAGAATATGAGAATCACAATCTTAGGAATCAGAAATCAGTCTTCAAATTCCATTTCAGTGCCTCCTTAGCTGTGTGTCCTAGAAAAGTACCTAATCTTACTGACTCTTGATGTTTTCACTAAAAAATAATAAAGCCTACTTTACCAACTTTTGTGAATCTGTCAATTACTGAAATGAAAAAAATATATAACAGTAGACATTTCTTATGAACCAATTATGCACCAGAATTTACGATTCTTTCATTATATAGCATTTAGGGAGACGCCCTCCTCTTGGTAGGGAATACAAACAGTTTGATAGCAGCAGCTACTAGTTCAAGCAAGTGGTCAGCAAGGATTGAACATCCTAGTAGCAATAAGAGAGTGATGGGAATCATAAAACAGTCCTGTCCATTAGGCTTTTATACAATAACTAGCATATGCAGCAGCATATTTTCACATCTTGATTTTTTTTTATTACAATGTAAAAGACCTGTGATGGTGATAGAATTCCAAGAGAAGCACTGAGTCAATTGTCTTCAATGTGGAGCTAAAAATAAGTCCCATTTTACTTGCTGTGTGGCATTAGGTAAGTTGTAGAACCTCTCCAATATGAGTTTTCTTTGCCTATAAGATGGAGGCTGTATTGTTCAGGGGATGGCAAAGACTAGAAATGATGTCTTTATGGTAACTAATAGGTCCCCAGCTTTAGCATGAACTAAGCTATATTTCTCTAGCTCTAAAGATTCAAATGTCAGCTAAATACAGAAAGTTACCCCACATATCAGCAAAATGCAGGTACAAACATCATGCTTGATATTTAGCAATTTGATGAGCTTTGGAAAAATCATGACGAATGGCTTTCTCGCACTGTCATGATTCAAACAAAGATCTGTAACATAGGGCCCAGGAGCTGCAGTTTGCATTGATCTCCTATAGCAATCATCAGTTGTCCCACACAATTTAGTACTTCATTGTATCCTGCCCTATACACCATGCAGACAACTGCAAAATTTATATCTCCAGTCCACATTTTTCCCTGAATGCCAGACTCATATATCTAACTGTCTGCTCAACGCTCTCTAGAAAATATCTAGTAGATATCTCAAACAAAACAGGCTAATGCAGAATTCTTGAAATTCTCCACAAAATCTGGCTTCTCCCAGTCTTTCTCATTTCAGCAAAACCTACTATTGTCCATCCTATTACTAATTTTTTTTAAAAAGGAAACATGAATCATCATGAGAAAGTGTAGTCATTTCTAAATCTGTAAAATCTTTTCAATTTGTAATTTTTGTGTATCTATTCATATGCCTTTAGTTCAAACCTCTATCAACATATGCCATTACTCTGAAATATTTCTCTTGTTCTTCACTTAGATGACCTTTTCACACAATTCAAAATTCAAGTTATATAATATTGTACTTCAAGTAAATAGTTCCCCAAACACAGTCCACTATTTTCCTTTTTTAGTGGGTTCCTGGGAATGGAAACTCAAGTCTTGGGCATGTGAGGCAAGCACTATAGCATTGATCTATACAAGCCCAGGAGTATATTTAGATTCCCAGAACCCATGTTAAAAAATAGCGTGGCAGGTGGGGCAGTCACCTGTAATCCCAACACTCTGGAGGTAGAAACAAGTGAACCCTAGGGCCAAATGGCTGTCTAGACTCACTGGGAGGGGAGATCTTCAGGTTCATGGGTAAACCCTACCTTGAGAAATAAAGCAGACAGTGATTGAGAAAGACAATTGTGAGGTTCCACATGAGTACACACACATACACATGTAAACAAGTATACAAACATGCATGCATACTACAGACACATATACACAAAGAATATTAAATGCAGTACTTTAATAATTACAACATTAAACAATAAATATTTATTCACTTGCTCTAAAATGTCCTTTTCCCTTTGTTCTCTATGTAATTAGTAGTCAGGAGCTAAGTTCAATAGAATCATAAAAATAATTTTATTAATATAATATACAAATAAAAATATCAACAAATGTTTGACTTTAGTAGAAATGGATCTATGTCGTTAAAATATGATTTTAAATGTCTTTTTGGGAATAGGGTTTCATACATCCCAAGCTAGCTTCAAACTTGCTATGTAGGTAAAGATGAGCCCAAGTAATGGGATTATAGGCCTGTGTCACTATGCCTGGTTTATATAGAACGGGAAATTAAACTCATAACACTGGGCATGCTAGGAAAATATTCTACCAACTGAACTACATTCTTATCCTGGTAAAATATATTTTTTTATCACAAAAAGTAAAAGAAAACAAATATTTATTTCTCATACAACTATTATAGCAGGTTTAATGCTGAGTATATGGCATCTTAACCATTGCAAATGGGCAAATCACTCAGGGAGCTGATGCAAACACAAGTGAATATTATTATTACTGCTGTTCTGTCTGTTACCACAACGGAGGTAGAGCTATCGCATAGTATAGATAAGCTCTGGTGTAAAAGATCAAAACAAACTAAATGACTACTATATTCCAGACACACAAGTAGAAGCCTGAACTAGGTAAGAAGATCAAAGTGGTGGGGCCCAGAAAGGAATCAGCTTTCTTTCCTTACCAGTCTGTGTCCATATAGCTTATCACTACTGCATCTGGCAGTTGCCAGCTGCTCCTCCAGATCCCCACTGGAACATGGTGCCAAATCAAAGAGAACTTCAGCTGTAAAGTACTCTTGGTACAAAGAAATGATTTATAGATTCAAACTGATGGATTATCTTCCTATTTGACAGCCAAAAGAGGACATTTAACTGCCTTTATAAACCACTAGGGATGGATCATAATGACATAAGGAACTGCTAGATAGGAAAGGGCCTGTCCCCTCAGCATGCTCGTCCTCAGGACTAATTTCCACCTCAGCTTTCTTTCAGCAGCCTTTGCTCTTGGCTCACACATCATTAAAATGTCCTTGCTGGCTGCAAAAACTCATTTCTACAGACAACAGTATTTTCTCTGACCATATTAATTGACAAATTATTTCACATGATTGCGTCTCCTTGGATGAAATAGTTTGGTTCTAAACACTTACTTATGTAGCAGTTTGCTTGAGTTTTGCATAGCCCCTAGTTAACTTCTTTGTTTTCAAAATGTATCTCCTGTAACTGAAGCACTGTAATAATAATAACCATTTGTATTAGACTATTTGTTGGGCCCCTTTCCTGTGGTAATATTGTAACAAAGTCACCTTTTCAAGGTTTCCCGAAATGCTAATAGTAATTTTAAGAATGTCTCTGTAAGTTACCTGTTAAATCCCAAACACAATTGTCTGCATTTCCCATATTATTTTATCCATATTAACATGACAAAAAATATTAGCATTTTCAATAAAAGATAAAACTCTGAATTTCAACAAAGTAAACTGATTCTTTCAAACTGACACAACTACTATTAGATTCTCTGTTTGGATCATAGTTTCTAAGTTCTGAAACAGGGATCATGGAGCAAATCAAGGTTAATATATATTTATATTATTTTATTTATGTTATATTATTATATTTAATATATATAACACATATCATATATATCTTATATCATATTGCATGCACACACACACGTGTGTGCGTATGTATATTTATATATCCATCTACTGGTCTTTTATCACAGGTAAATCCTTTGTTTTATAAAGTTAAAAGTTACCTCTGTGTGTGTGTGTGAGTGTGTGTGTGTGTGTGTGTATGTATGTGTGTGTTTAAAAGTATTTCCTCTAGATAATTTGCTCGACATATGGACTTCTCTTTCTCCTTATAAGAGTACCCATTCTAGTCAAATCCGATCACATTATCATGAGCTCTAGGTAGTTCTAAGAATCGAGTAGTAGAAGGGGCTCAGGCTGTGTGAAAACCACAACTATCTGAATTTTTAGTGAAAAGTCATCATTTAGTTGCTATGGAACACTGAGAAAATTTATTCTCCAAATTTCAATTGCTATGTCTGTAAATTAAAAGCAACATATCATACCTTATATGTTCTTTTTTATGATGAGCTCATGTACACAAAAGCACATAGCAAAAAAAAAAGCACAAGCAATCTGCATAGATCCATAATTATATGTTGTATCTAAGTGTTATGGTGACTCTCTAGAGAGCAGTGAATTTTAGAGGATTTTAAAGTAATTGCAAAGACAAATCTAAACAAAGGGGGAACTCTAAGATAATTATAAATTATCATCAGACAGAGTCATGAAGATCTGCTTTTAGGAGAAAGAAACAGGTGAATATAGACAAGTCTGCGGAGGCTTTACAAATTACAAAAGTACAAAATGTACATCAGCAAAGAGCATGGAGAGCATGGAGCAGGCAGAAAAGGAGGGAGGCAAACAGTTAGTGACATTTACTTAACACAGTTATGTTCAGGAGCTCTCCAGGTGGCTTACAAGAGAGTGCTTAAAGAGCAACATTCTGAACAGACGTGGAATGGAATCCCAGCTCCACTGCTTACAAGGTATGTTATCATAGACAAGTGCAGGGTTGCTTGGCTCGGCCTAGGAGGAGGGGACTGGACCTGCCTGGACTGAGTCTACCAGCTTACCCTCTCTTAACTCCTCATTTCCACTGTTAAACTAGAGAAAAATTTCACCAATGCAAAAAGGTTGTTGTGAGCTCTGAATACATGTGATGTATAATGTCTGACCCCATTAATGGGAGTTCTCTGAGTAACTTCTCCACTCTACCAGATCTGGTTCATGGCCAGTCTCCTTCCACATAACCCCCGCCCCAGCTTTCTGCTTTACAGAGGGTCGCTTTATAGACTGTTTTCTGCTTGCGCAAACTAATGCTTTCAAGTTAGGCAAAACAAGGTAGATGAAACTTTTACAAATAAACCCAATGGACCTAAGAAAATCTATTTCTGTGGCTATCACGGTCTACACACCTAGGAATGAAAATGCAAACCTTCTCTTAGAAACCTTACTCTACCCCTTACTTGATGTCAGAGAAGCCAGCCAAGAGAATCATTGAAAACCTCTGGGGCTAGAAGACTTCCAATAGAGCTGAACTGTCAAGGATTAGGCACATTTGCCAGATCCTGCTGTCGTGTTCTCTAATACGTTCACTCCACATCTAAGCTGTGATCCTGCATAGCTGCTTGTGAAATCAGCCCACAGGAATGAATATGCTCACAGCCTCTTGGTTTAGAGAGAAGCAAACCTGCCTTTCTGCTGATGGGATAGTTAACAGTGTTCATTTATCTCCCTGCAGGGCATAGAAACATGACATAAATGTTTGCTGAGGACAGAAACCGGTGATCTCTTTGACCCTGGTTGTCACCATCAGGGTTAATAGATAGTCTCATGTCATAGGTTAGAACAGAGTGAAGGAAATATGGAGAGAATAGAGAGATACAATAAGAGCGATGAAGAAGAAAAGGGAAAAATCAATCTTTATCCTGACACCCAAAGCCCCCTTTCCATAATTCTAAGCAGGCTATTTTTCTCTAGTCCCTCAAGGTCAGCAATAGGGTTGACCTTGTTTCTAGGGGGAACCAGTGGCCACCTGCAGGCAAGGGATTGTGACACTCTGAAAAAGGCTCCTACAGGCCTGAAGAATTGCCAGAATTTCCCACCATTAGTCATGCCTGTGACTTACAGTATTGAAATACCTATTAACCTGCAAACATGCTGGTTGAGACGGAAAACGTTTCTGGTTCTTATCAGGCACAAACTGCTAAAGTCACTGAGGTACTAGAGTAATGGCAGCACAAAGCCAGGATCGGAGGAGCTGGGCTAGAAATGAGACAGAACACCAGCGCACTTTCAAAAGAGCCTAAGGCAGTGCAATGCCATCCAGGGTGTGCTGTGGCCAACAAAAGGCTAGCATAACTCAGAAAGGAGAGGGAGGGTTAAGGGGAAAGGCAGTGGAGCTGGTACAGGCCAGTTTGGCTCCTAAGATTTCTGGCCCTGCAACTGTGCAAAAGAACAGTCAGTCATGTGCAAGTTCCTTTAATGCAGCCAAGAACTATTGACTTCCCAATGAAGTCACGGAATAGGTACAAATGAGATCCATTTTGTGTCATAATCAGGACACACACAGTCAGATCGTGTCAACTGGCTGCTCAGAGAGAACATGAAGGAGAGCGAATAAATGCCAGTGATTTGTTTCTCATCACACTGCTTCAGGGTACATCTAAGGTAGATATTTTATCCCCGGGGCTTTCCATTCATCTGTATCACTTGACACTAACATGCATCATCATCTAAAACACTCTTCTCTATAAGGTGATCAATTTGTCAGTATTTCTCTCTCCAGTTGGATCGACCAGTCTATTGGATGCCATGACTGGGGTAGTTACTGAGCACTGTTCTCGGCTTGCCTATTGCATTCTCTCCAACACTCTCTAGGATTTAAAACCTTCCCCCCATTCACTACTAGAGATGGAAATAAATTCTGAACCAACCAGATAGTGGCTTGTTTAAAATACTGAGCACACCAGATATGGTAGAACACTCCTTTGATCTTAGCACTCTGGAGGAAGAGATAGGGGGATCTCTGTAAGATTAAAGTCAGCATAATCTACATAGCATGTTCCATGCCAGCTAGGGCTACATAAGTGAGACCATTTCTAAAACAAAATGAAACAAAACCAAGTCCTACTGGACAAAATTGCTTAAGGCAAGAACATAAATGAACAATTACTAAATGCAATTTAGCCCACAGTCATGGTTTATGTGCTCCATGGAGTGCATTATAATCCAGGAGTTTCACATAAAAATATAGACTTCCATCATTTCTTTAAAAAAAAAAACTTCACAGAACCTAGCAATAGTGAACCCTGCTCTCATTTGACAGAGTGAGCAATGACAGGATGCTACAATTTACTACTCCCTATTGCCTGGGACACGATCTACGTCACTCATATATATGAATTGTCTGAATCCTAGAAGCATTTGAGAATTGATTGGGGGTTAATTCTTGCTTGGATTCAGTCATCCAACTACTTTTCCTTGTATTTATTATTTGCATATTCAGCAGAGAACCAGTTAGTAGGGTTTGTTTCCTAAATGGCTAATGCTCATTTCTAAAAGGCTGCACAAAAGAATTTGTTTATGAATGATTCACCAGCTGAAGAAGTGAATTCATGTTGGATTTCTCCTTTTGTTCATTTTTTAGAACTTTCAGTAATTTATGTCTCTCTTAAACCTTCTTAAGGCAGACCTCTTCTCACCCCAGGGACCCCATTCCATTATCTTGTTCATCTTCTCTCATTCCTTCCCTACTTCTTCCATTATCACCTGATCTGCATTTTCACCCTCGAAGAACCAAATCTCCTGTCTCATCTAGTCCTCTGCACAAATTCAATGTGAGAATAAAGGGAAAATGCTACAAAACAACAAACAGCCACCTAAAATATGCTGTGGGAAATAAAACTATTAGCTGTAGGCATATTGAGCAAATGACCTAAACTTGCAATTGTGTATATTTTCTGTTCTGTCTTATTACTTATTCATATGCACTTTCAAAGGAAATAAAAAGAAATTTATAATAATGTTCTATAACTATGCTGTTATTTATATAATAAATGTGTTGCAGGGAGATGCATTTAAGACAAATCCCATTTTGATACAATAGAAAGCTATTTGAGGAAATATTATTGAAAATGTTTCATATAGGAAATCATTTCATTATCAAAGGTTAACTTTCTAACTTATTATTTTTTAATATTGGAACCATTTTTAACTTGATCTACTTAAATTAACCAGCACTTAACATTTGTTCTTTTGAAGACATGTTTCTTAGATTCATGAATTTAAAAACAACAGTTAGAAAACAGCCTTTTAAAAATGATAATTTTATAAAACACATATACTTGCAACACACCATCTTACCTTAATCTACATGATTTTATAATTAACAAATACTATTATTTCCATATTAAAATTGCTTTCCCATGTCTTTGTGCTACTAGATTCTAAATAAGTACGAGTAGTATTTAATGTGATGCCAGCCTTGGATTTTGAATGATGAGAACAAAATCATTGTAATTACTCTCATATCGCTGAATGTACAAAGTATATAATACTACAAAAAGAATCAGCTTCTATGTAGTAACTTGAGCTTCTATATCTAGAAGCCATTTTGTTTCTACATTAAAAATAACATTTAAACTCTTTAAGTAAATATGAATATTTCTATCTTCTCATATGACTGATTATTTCTTACTGACCTAGAAATAATAGTGAAAGAAATTCTCAATGATTTTTCTGGCTCTCAGCTCATTTTTTGATCTGTTGCACATAGTAAATTTTTAAGTGAATAAATAACTGCTTTTATTGATTGGGGTTGCTTTGTCCACACACTCCTTTGCCATGTTTCCCTTGGTAACCAACCACCTGAATTGTCATGATCACTTTTAGGAGTTGAAAGGAAGTGATTTGGGACCTGTGAGAATATATTTGTACTATGTATGTGAACTGTAACATTCTCACAAGGAAATCAAACCTACTTTGACCTTTATTTTAACCACCATTCTCTCTTCCTGTGTGTTTCAACGCATCTTTGCTCCTTGAAAAGTGTGAAACAGAATTGCCTCAACAAAAAGGCAAATTGTGCTACTGATGTACTAAATTAAAATCTTGTGGACGAGTCTAGAAATCTGGATTTAAAAACTCTCATATTTACCTTTCCTGGGTTCTTCCACATAACTCTGATACATATTAACTTTTGAGAACCTATGCATGGTTACTAATAAAATATTAGACCCATAGTTTAATTATTCAAAACTTTGGCACATGTAAATTAAAGTGATATAAATGTACAAAATAAGCAACACTAGCTGTGTTTTTCCAGGATCTGGAATGAAAGTAAAGACACAAATTGTTCTCAGCAAAATCCATTAGATGAGACTGTAAAGGAGGCTTGGTGCTTGGTTTATTATAGTTCAGCTTAGAACCAAGCCAAATACTATCATGTCATAAAGTTTAATAAATAATTACCAAACACAAGAGTTAGTATGACTCTGATAAGAATCTGTGGTTATGGTCAAAGTGACCATGCCTTGTGTATGGTCAGGTCACTTATTAATGATATGTCTGCAATTGAATTTTCTGCCATGAATGTGTCATGGAAGCTTAATTCACACTGAAGAATTCAGAAACTAATCAAAAACAGATCTTTGCTACTTAGGATTATTCTAACATGGTAGTTACTTTGAAAACTCACACAGAGAAAGAACATACAATCCTAATCCAAAGAATTATTTAAACTTTCACAGAAGGTGCTCTGAAAACTGAATCTAAGAAATAAAACAGTCATTAATTAGGATAGAATGTGAACTAGTGAATTGAATCTTAAGGATCAAAAATTTACCTGAACATATGAGTTATATGTCTGAATTCAGAAACTATCAAGTCATCTGATTTTAATACTATCCCTAAAAGATCAGGCAGAGAAAAACAAAAGCAGTTGATGAAAAATAACATTAGCCAGGGTATGTCATAATTAGTCAACTGGATGATACCAACATTTGATAATTAAATAGGTAATATGCTACATTTAAGTCAATTAATGCAAATGCTGAATGCCAAGTCCTCAATGGTACAAAATCCAAAACTTATTGAGTGGTAAGTTGATGACACAAAAAGGTCCACACCTGATATCATGTAATGGATTATAAGAAAATACTGTCTAAAATTACCTACAGGTTATCTATATTCATATTTATATAACATAGATATATTTATTTAAAATAAATAATATATATAACATAAATATATATATAACATAAATACATTTTACATTTATACTCAAGTCTCATCTCCAAGCTGTTTCATTATTTATATGTAATTATCCAAAAATTAAAAAAAACACCTAAACTATGAGTCACTTCTGGTCCCAAGAATTTTAGATAAGGGTCATCCAACAGGTAAATTAACCAAGATTTGCAGATGAATAAAGAAAAGGGAGTTTCTGTCACACCATCTCTTAGAGTACGCCACATCTATTGTGAGAAATATTATCACAGTTTTAGATTCCATCCTATGTTGCTGAAAATTAATTACTAAATATCTATGAGGTAAGAATATTCTGAGTTTGTGTCTTATACTCCTATAGACTCCTACTTAATTGTTCTTATTTTTACTTGGAGTTCCTCTGTCTAAGAATCCCAATTTATAAATAATTGTGTGTAAAAGCAATTCAACAGATTTCATTCCAAAATCCCATCAGAACCCCAATTTAAAGGCAGCTTTCACCTACATGGGGATTCTACACATGAGTTAAGGCAACATCTGCGAATGGTTCCAGCATATCACTTCAGAGTTCTACACTATCAGTGGCAGGCTGAAGAATTAAAAGTGATCCATAACAGCAGAGAACACACAGGCAGCCAAAGAGCTCTTGACTTCTAATCACATATGTTCCACATATATCTTTAGTTCAGTGCAACTTATTAATGGTGATATTTCCAACAGCTTGATTTGCTGCCAATTCTAAATTCATGGGAAGTTATCTCTTTGAACAAAACTTAAATTGCATTTGTCACACTTTGGTAGAACCAGCTCCTACCTGTAACTTTCAGTTCTGTTGTTCGTCTTACAAGTTTTCCTTCATATTTAAGTTCACATGTGTAGTTTCCACCATCTTCTTCTTGAACTTCCTGAATGAGAAGAGCATTTCCTTTTTGTATTATGATGCTTCTCCACATTTTTGGCTTGCATTCCTGCAGGGAAAATATTTGTAAGTTAGTGAAAAATGAATATTTGCACTGCTAAATCTTAGAATTGGCAAGGTAAAATTGCATTGTTGTATTTTTCCACATAGTCTTCCAAATGTGTAACTAAGAACTTTAAACAATGTCCAGGCAATATCATAAATGCATATTATTGAGTCCAGTTCAAATATCATTAGTTACAACACCAAGAGCTATTTTTAAAGCCTGACTCCAAAAAGCAAGAGGAGTTCAAAGGTATTAAGCAAAAACAGAAAACCATACAAGCTCCCAAATTGCAAGAGTCACATAGAGTAACATTAAAAGTTGCTAAATATTATTTTAATGCCCTGTTTTTTTAACTGATATGTATTTTTCCTAAGAGTCTTCAGGGATTATGTTTCATTTGGCCATGTACCATAACTTGATGGGAATGTGAAGCTTCACTGACCGTTTATAACAGGCTTTTACATTAGGAGTGAAGTTTATAAGTATTTCATTAAATATTTTCTGTTGTAAAAAAATCCAAAATAAACAAACAAAAACCTTAATATTGAAATCTCAAAATCTCCTTTTTGTGGTCAAAAGTGAGAGGAGGGAATCTAAGATACACAGCAAATGAAATGAGGATGCACTTTGTAATAGTAACAGCATAGAGAAATCAACTACTTACTTTGTGAGTTTATTGATACGTGATGAGAGAAAAAAAATATTTTGAAGCAAATTCTTATTTTCTTCTGATGGGAAAGTGGGGCAGTCTTGCTACTACTTTGGACTTCTCAAGAAAGGAATGTATAATACTTCCCCCGTGAGGGACAAGTATGTGGCAACCAAGTGTAAAAGACTGTTCAGGCAGGAAGCTTTAGTTTGGGAATTTTCTCAAACAACTTTTATATATTGTCCCAAGTCTCTCTATTGCCAACTGGAAATTTTCAACTAGCCAGACATTGTACAAACATCAGTGGAAGAATAGCAAGTAGCTATAAGGGAATACTGAACAGTTAAGATAAAATTATTTTGTCATCTAGATTCTGAGTCTGTCAGTTGAGACAATAATAAAATTGATTACAAAGCAGATTATGTGGACAATAGTTGAAAGTACTTTTTCATTTTATCCACTATGGTGAATGTAACATCTGCATCTACTCTTCTTTACCCCTACATTCCGTATACATATTTCAAGCACTCACAAAACCTTGGAATCTGTGTTGACTCTCAATCCCCAGCTGTGAGTGTCTGTAAATGTTTATAAATTATTTGTGAGAGCAAGTACCCATTTATTAGTTTTTCACTATAACTTTTTCTTCCTGTTAGCAGGAGATTTGGCAACAAAGCACAAAAATTGGCATTTAAGTTCGTAGGTATAATATTGAAGAGATATATCCAGTATATCTATCCAAACACATTTTCAGAGCGTAAATAAAAGTAAAACAATGGAGGACATCTAGATATAAGACTGCTTCACTCTCTGGGGTCTTTCTGAAGAACAGCTAAGAGTCTGTCTGAAATTATATTACATACCATGTCTGGCAAGGTTTATCACCTATATGAGATTTGTTTCTGAGCTAAACCTTGGGATATAAGGTTTCTGGGAAAATGAAGAAAAGTCTAAACAGAGAGGAAAAAAACCAGCCCAGCTGCCACTAACGTCATACAACAATAATCCACAATTATGTTCGCATTGCTTCCAACACTGATAGCCTCAGATTTCTAAAGAATCATTCTGAAGGTCATTAAACAAAAATATGGTCCCTCTGGGCATTTTGAGAGGAAAGGAAAATGAAAGCTGAGCTGCTGCGCTCTCACATAGAGGTGGTGGGGGCAGGCAAAAGCCCACACATTTATTTTATTCAAAGATAAATGGCCTCATTTTCTAATGTCATTTTGGGGAAAATCCATATGTAATTAGTTATAACTACTTTTACATTCACTGATCACAGACCCCTCCCCCACGAATACAGGAAGTAAAAACAAAAATATATAGAGGAGATGAACAGGCTAGAATCTTTGCATGTCCTTTGAGATAAATGTAGACAGTCTCATGTACTTTCTAACTTGTCATTTAGACCTATCCAGTGGAAGTAGGTTTGTCTGTTTGTAAAAGTGCAGCCTGTGAAAATGTCGTCAGGTCGTCTTCATTCCTCTGTAGGCCATGTGGTAAAGATGAAAAAGAAAACTAGGCTGGGAATGAAAATATCTCTAGATTGAAATTCAGGGTTTACCCAATTTCTTTAAGTCTCAATTTCACTTTTTCTATTATGGGGGCAATATTATATTAAGTACCATCTGATTTGCCATGACCCAGACCCAAAGGCAGGGATTGTTTGGTTTTTGTTGTTGTTGTTTTGGTGTTTGGGGGTTTTCATTGTTTTCTTTTTTGCTTGTTTTTTTTTTAAGGGGCAGGGTTTTTATCCATCACAGTCTTCGGCAGCTGTACCATATAAAGTTGTCATCTAGCACAAAGAATGTTTTCCATTTCTAAACCTTCCCAATCCTGGATCATATCTCTCTAGAAACTCTTGTTCTGTTTAATAAGCTGTGTTGCTACTAGGCTAATCAGATAAAAGTAAATCCTTACTAATTGGTTAACTATCTGCCAGCAAAATAATGCTTCAGCTGCCTGAGTACACACAGCTTTTACGAGGGCACTCTAACACTAATCTTAGCAGGTAGATGGAGGAACTGTATTTTGATCGAAGGAGCCTGTAGAAAGTATTCTTACCATCATCACACATGGATGACTTTCTGTCTGCTCCCATCTATCTGCTATCTAAACTGTTACCTTTGTGGTATATAAAATTTCAGATGTTTTCTAGGCTTTGATTCTACTTATTTGAAATATTTCTT
Organism: Peromyscus eremicus; assembly: GCF_949786415.1. Lineage (NCBI taxonomy): Eukaryota > Metazoa > Chordata > Mammalia > Rodentia > Cricetidae > Peromyscus > Peromyscus eremicus. Next base: position 86,299,479 of record NC_081439.1, on the reverse strand, counting down.
CTCTAAGAAATTAAGTTCTGCTGAACTTAATGATGTCACTACACCACTTCTGTCTACTACTTGTCTACTGGGCATGTCATAGTGCCACATTTCACTGTCTAAGTGCACAGATCAAGTCTCAGGATAGCTGTTCTTCTAACAATAGTTAGTAAAACCACCAAAAAAGCAAATACATAAAAATTATGAATATTTACATGGTTTACTTTCCCTCCTCTTATTGGCTCTACTGCTATTGAAATAAACTGCATCAATTTGAAGATATTGCTAAGGGTCAGACTATAAAAGTTGTCTACCTCTAGTTCTTTACCATCCAGCTTCATTTTATAGTTGGCTACCCCTTCATGGAGCAGGTTTTTGTAAGATATCCTTGCACAGTCAACGTAATACCAGTCTATAAATCCCAGTTTCTTTCCCTTTTGCCCTCATTTGGATACAGTTACCCCATGCAAGCAGTTGAATGCACAAAAGAGACATTTATTGACATAGTCTCTTGAAATAACCCATTGGCTGACTCATTTGGATCTTGGAGGTTTTGTTTTGAAAATTTCGCCACTGTACTCATAATCCACTTATGTGATATCATCCTCATACCCATGGAAATTTTGTAATCCATTTGCTATGGTGGTCATGGTTAATTTACTGCCATTTGGAACATACAATTCATTCCTCATGGCCAGAAGATCACGATGGTTGATTTAAATATTTCACCTGATTCTGAGGATTAATCACCAAGCAGCTGTATGGACAAAGGCCAAACAGTAACTTCTGATTCTCAAATCACTTATATCTGAATACCTAAAACCCACACCCTTAGGATGACCTCTCTCCTTTCACCTGTACTATGTACTATCCCTTGAGGCATTTATGCATCTGTTTAATGGTCTTCAGGGAACCCACATTTTCTGTAATATGAAGATAGAATAGATGGCTAAAACCACAAGTACAAATTGGGAATGAACCTCAATCTTATCAGCCATACCTCTACCATAACCCAAAATGCTAGAATACCTCACTCCAATGAGTCTATTCCCTCCCAAGTTCTAACTTTCCAATCATACCTTTAATCTTAATGTTGATATTAATGTCCCATAGTCATAAAGTATAAAGTTCTAGACTTGAACACTTGAATAAGAATACCAGTTTTAAGTTTCTGAGAAGTTAGTGGCTGCACCTGTCTTTTAAAAAAGTGGGGGTAATAATATTTATTGAGATAATAAAGATTAAATGAGTCAATGCATATAAAGGCCCTGTATTATAACATATTGCATGCTAAAATTGTGCAATAAATACTAACTCTTATTCAATGTCTGTTGACTCAGTAGTCTCTCATCAAATTATCCATCAATTATTGAGAATTAATGTGACTAGCATTTCTAGAGGACTCTAGAAACAGCATTTTAAGTGGTTATAGTTCTAGAGCTGGTGCCATATTTTTTAGTCTGTCATGAAAAGGGGTTTAAAGCCATCACTATCATTCTTACAAAAAGAATACAGGTAAACCAACTGAAGCTCAACAGTTCTCAGAATCTTCAGATAGTTGATGTCATGGAGGCAACATCCATTCCACACACTGGAATGACAATCATAGCTCTTAGGGAACAAAAACTGGAGAGAGTAACTATTTAAACACTATATCTCCCCCTAGCCTTTGAATTGTAGGAAGACTTCAAAATTCACTGCCTTCCTTGATAGTGAAAGATAAGAATAAAGATCATAGGTATGTGTGATAATATCTGCCTAGAAACAAGGCTCACTAAAATGCTGAGATCTAATCATAAAAGCACAGACTGTTTCCCTACCTTGTACTATACTGGCAAACTGATAAGGATCCTATATAATAATTCAGAATTATAGGGCCAGTCAGATCATGTAAAGATAATTGCTACCAAGCCTGTTGACCTGAGTGCAATCCTAAGGACCTATATGGTAGAAAGAAGAGGATCAACTTCCACATGTCATCCTCTGGTCTCTCCACATGTGCTATGGCAACTGTGTGCAGCCCCACACACAGATAAATAAACATAATTTAAAAACAACTGAAGAATAATACAGGATTATGGCTGAAGTAAAGGCATGACTAGGTCTTATTTTGAAAATTTTTCTTGCAAAATCCAGACAAGTGATTCATCAAAACAAATATACAATATTTTAGCTTCTAGAATCACAATTACAATGAGCAATAGACAAAGACTGTTAGCCAGAAAAATGTAAAGCCCTTATTGTAAATGCTTACTAAACTCAGTTTCTTTTACAAGGTGGTATATTATGTTATTAACTAAAAATTACAAGAGACACAAAAGTACAAAAAAAAGTTCTAGAGAGCAGTATCATAATCAGATTGATATGTCAGATATTTTGTCTTTCACAAGCCATGGGGTAAAGTAAGTATGATTTAAATGGCAAATCTATTTAAAATATATTTACAATTCTAGTGGAAAACTGGCAACATGTAAGAACAAAGAGGCAATGTGAGCAGGAAAATGGAAAGTTTTGAAAAGAATCAAAAGAAAATAGTAGAAACCAAATAGTAGAACAGAAATAAAGAATATCTCTGTTACTAAACCAGCATAATCCCTAACTATATTTAAATATTTGCCTTTATACCCACTGATAACTATAGTCCTCACCCCTCATCAAGGAAAGTTCTCTTTGCAATAGACAGAGAATATTATAGAAAAACTATAGGGTAACAAAACGCAGAGATGTGGAGCACAGTCCCAACTGACACATCTATAACAAAACTCCTGTGCCTAAGGCTCAGGGATCATTGCAGAAAGGGGGGCAGAAAGATTGTAAGAGCCAGAGGAATAGGAAATTTTCTACAATACTGTATCTCCTGGAAGTGTCAAAGGAACTACACCTACAAAGTTCCACCAACATGGCTACCTAAACATGAACTGAACAAGGACTACATCAACAGACATGATAAAGTGGACAGGATAAAGGCCATGAGGCCTCAACTCTACACACACACCCAAAGCCCTATACAAAACTAAGGAATACTGAGAGTGGAAGAAATAGTCCTCCCCTGGGAAGAGCATACCAATTTGTTACCCAATATTCAAAAGTCGTCCTTGAAAACATACATAGAAGTAACATTATAGACTGAGCATGTTGTATTTATGTATTTAAGAATACATGAACTGGCTTTTTGGAGCCCACTACCTATGGTGGGACACCTGGCACAGCCTTGACACAGGGGGAGGGGCTTGGACCTTCCTCAACTGAATGTACTAGACTCTGCTGACTCCCCATGGGAGACCTTACCTTGTTGGAAGAGGGAATAGGTGGTGGGTTGGGGGAAGGAGGATGGGGGGCAAGGAGGAGGGAAGAGAGGGGGATCCATGGTTGGTATGTAAAATGAATAAAAAATTTATTAATTAAAAAAAAGAATATGCCGGGCAGTGGTGGTGCACGTCTTTAATCCCAGCACTTGGGAGGTAGAGGCATGCGGATCTCTGTGAGTTCCAGGCCAGCCTGGGCTACCAAGTGAGTTCCAGGAAAGGTGCAAAGCTACACAGAGAAACCCTGTCTTGAAAAACCAAAAAAAAAAAAAAAAAAAAAAAAAAGAATACAAACACATACAGAGATGCCACATGCACAGTGAGGCATGTGTGTTTGAGGGGGGCGGGCGTTCTATAACAGTGATTAAAGAAAAATAGTCAATGACTTTAAAAGAGAGCCAAGAAGGCCAGGCGGCAGTGGCACACGCCTTTAATCCCAGCACTCAGGAGGTAGAGCCAGGCCGATCTCTGTGAGTTCAAGGCCAGCCTGGTCTACAGAGCAAGATCCAGGACAGGCAGCAAAACTACAGGGAGAAACCCTGTTTCAAAAAACAAAAGAAGAGAGAGAGAGAGAGAGAGAGAGAGAGAGAGAGAGAGAGAGAGAGAATGCAAAGAAAGCATATGGGTGGGTTTAAAGGGAGGAAAGGGAAAGGGGAAATGATATAATTATATTATAATCTTAAAATTAAAAAAGATAGTTTAGAAAAACAAAATATAAAATCTAAACGAAATCCTGCAATAGCTTTATTGGTAGTAACAAAAAAAAAAAAAAAAAAAGCACCACAAGTGTTCCTCCCTCAACTGGTAAATGGTCAGTTAATTCTTCACAATAAAAGTATCCTTGAAAGTAATCAATACACAATTAATAAGTTCAGGATGGAATACTTTTATGGCTATAAAGTGTATAGATTTATTGCATTTTCAATAGTTATTCAACATTGTCAAGCATTTTAGCTAGCAATTTGTCCTTTGGGTTGTCATATAACGAATGAGGTCTTTAAGTGATCGTTTTAGCCTTTAAGAAAATAGTCACAGGTAAATCTAAATTCAACTTTTAGCTCATTCACATAAATGATGACATTTATATATGATCATTGCTAAACTATTATTTGGGGATATAAAATTAAGTCTTTATTATTCATTTGAATTTTTTTAATTTGGGAGGGTCTCAGACATGTGTATTCTATTTATACCATTTCACTCTCCCCATCCTCTCTCCAACTCCTCCCATTCCCCCCCAAAAAACCTTCTCAAATTCCTGGCCTCTTACTTAATATATAATCTTGCTAAGTCCGTTTGATGTTGCTCGTATGTATACATATTTAGATCTGATTGACTGGTATTGTATAACCTATCAGGGCACTTGTCCCTGGGGAAGACTAATTCTCCCTCTTTTGGCAGGCAAAATTGCCTGTAGCTCTTCATCTGGCACCGAGGCCTTGTGTAATTTCTTCCATCCCCATTGGTATGTCACTCGGTAATGTCATTTTAACAGAGAAGTGTAGCTACCAGTCCTCACCAAGGAAGCTCCTTCGTGCAGCAGACAGAGGCCTTTACAGAAAAACACTACACATCAAAATGTTGAGCTCAGCTGTCCATGGGGTGTTCAACCCCAAATGTTACATAAACAATACAACCTCTAAACCTAAGGCTCAGGAAGTATCCCAAAAGAAATGACAGAAAGATTATAAGAGTCAGAGTAGCAGGGTGGCTGCTAGGAGATAGTGTCTTCCATATATGACAGGGAAGCTGTACCCAGGAAATCTCAACAATATTGTTGCCTAAACTGGACCAGAAAAAAAAAATTTCTTCCTTCCTTTCTATTGAGACAATGTCTCTCTATGTATCTCTAGCTGTCAAAACTTACACAGCAAAGCTAGCTGGACTTGCTTAAAGAGATCCTCCTGTCTCTGCCTCTTGAGTGTTGAGATCTTCTCCTCATCTTCTTATTCTAGTTGATGCTGTTTTGCAATATTTATTAGTATCGGACACAATCAACCTCCTTTCATTTCCTAGTATTTTTTTTGACAGTTTGGATATATCTGTTTATCCATGTGAGTCTAAAAACTGTATAATTGTGTTTTCTAGTTTCAAAATTCTTAATTTTGTTACATTAAATTGTAATGGTTTTCCATGGAGAAATAAACTTTACCTCATATTAATTTAAGTCAGAGTTCATATTTTTCCATAAAATAACGTTATTTAGATCTCTTCTAATAATTACTAAAAATTTTTAGTGTCTTACAGTTTGTCACTGTTGTAAATGAGGTACTTCTATTTTTCTCTAGTATAAATACAACTTGTGAGCCATACCCAGCAGTCAGCCAACAGGTGAGAGACCCACGGGCATGATGCACCAACACCCTTGACACCCACTGGACTCTGTAATCTCTACAACCCACTCCACCCCCCACATTCACCAACCCCATCATCGTCCCCTTGGCCAACCATCCACCACAGCATCAGCAGCACTTATACAAGCACCATCTACTCCAGTTGGAAGAACAGGCACAAGCACCACCTACACTACTTGGAAGAACAGTGGACCCTATAGTCACCAGCACCACCTACACCAGCTGGAAGAACAGTCTCCATTGGCACAAGTAAAGTCCACACGAGCCAGAAGAACTGGAGGATACATTGCATTTAGCCACCCAATCTCCCGCAAACCCTAGCTGAGGCAACCATACTGCACCTGAGGACCAGCCAACCACCAGAACCCTTGGTCATTTAGGCCAAAAGACAATAAAGGAAACAGACAATAAAGGAAAAAGAGGCTTATCCAACAAAGATATCACAAGAATCAACACTTGTACCTATAAGAAATCGGGGAGGGATTGTATTAGCCAGGGTGGTCATGATGGGGGAAAACCACAGAGACCTCTGATCAGAGTGTGTGGGAGCTCATGGACTCTGGACCAACCTAGGCCCTCTGCATGTGTGTGACAGTTGTGGAGTTTGGTCTGTTTGTAAGGTTCCTAGCAGTGAGATCAGGACCTGTCCCTGGTTTTTGGGAATCTCTTCTCCATGATGGATTACCTTGCCCAGCCTTGAGGCAAGGGTACGAAGCTCAATCCTGCCTCCACTCGATGTCCCATGCTTTGTTCAAGCCCATGGGAGGCCTTCCCCTTTCTAAATGGAGACCAAGGAGGAGTGGAAGTGGGGGTTAGATGACAAGTGGGGACTGGGAGTAGAGAAGGGATGGGAAACTGTGGTTGGCATGTAAAATAAATGGTGGTGGCGCACGCCTTTAATCTCAGCACTCGGGAGGCAGAGGCAGGCGGATCTCTGTGAGTTCCAGGAAAGGCACAAAGCTACACAGAGAAACCCTGTCTCAAAAAACCAAAAAAAAAAAATGAAAAGAAATGTTATTTAGTTATAATAAATAAATAAAGCAAGTAAGTTTATAATTGCTGGTAAAAAGAAAACATAATTAAATATTTTAGTAATCTATCTTATTGAATTATTTTATTTTCTATTGTTATTGTTGCATTCCTTGTGATATCTAGGTATGAAATAAAATATTAAGTTATTTTATCTCTTTATTTTTTATATTTATACAGCACATTTTATTTAAGTTTATTATTGTATCAGTTATAAATTAAAAAAAATATCGAATAATAGTAGCAACAGAGAGCATTTCTATCTTGTATGTCAGGGCAAAAAGATATTCATGTTTATAATAATAAATATTAAAACTATTTGATTAATAAAGTAAAACTTTTTTAAAATCCACATTAAATAAGGTTGAATAAATAAGGTAACTCCATCCTATGAAGCATTAAAAAATAAATTAGATCTGGGACTGTGCATGTAGCTCAGTGATATTGCATGTGCTTAATATATGTGGGGTCCTAAGTTCAATCCTCAGTACTAGAAAAAAAAAATTAGTCCAAAAAATATCACCGTAGGAAGATGTTCATGTTTATATGTAATGCAGTGTGCTGAAGACTAGTATACACAACATGCTATTATTTTTATAAAAATGAGAAGGAAGAAAACATATGTCTGTGTAGGTATGCAAGTAAATGTGCCTTAGAGAGAGAATATGTATGTTGTGAGTTTGTGGAATGTTTATACATATTGAGAGAGGAAAAAAGAGAGAGGGAAGAAAGAAGGGTAAATGGAGGACAGATTATAAACGAATGCAATATGCTAGTAATATAAGTTAGCTGATATGGTTAAAACATGGTGGAAGAGAAAGACACAAATGACTTTATAGACCTGTGCATTGCTTGGTTTGTCAAGCTGATCTGTTTTTAAGTACACAAACCCTCACACATAGATTAAATATTCCTTATGCAAAATACTTAGGAGGAGAAGTGTTTTGGATTTCAGGTTATTTTAGATTCTGAAATGTTGACCTAATAGGCAGTCTTGGAGATAGAAACTAAAGATAAGTACTTGTGCACAGTATAAAGACAGTTTTATACAGTATTTAATGGCTTTACACATGAAGCAAAAATTGTGTGAATTTTTCCACTGTGGCATCATTCCTCAAAATGTTTCAGATTTGTAGCATTTCAAATGTTGACATCTCAGTGATGACCAACATGAACACACAGGTACATACACACATTCATTTCTTTCCACTGCTCATTGAGCTTTGTGAAATACTTGGAAAATATAAAAAATAGATTTTTATTACATTTAAGCAAGTAATTTTGTTCTTTTGTCTTCAGTTTCCTCATGTATAAAAAGTTGTCTTGGAAAAGCTGTAAGGTCTCTATAACATAATTCCTGCTATTGCTTCCACTTTCATTTTGGAGAACAACAACAAAAAGTTGTCATCCTGGTTCATTTCAGTCTGTTTGGACAACCATAGTAACTACAGAATATTATTATTATTATTATTATTATTATTATTATTATTATTATTATTATTGGTTTTTCAAGACAGGGTTTCTCTGTGTGGTTTGTGTCTTTCTTGGAACTCACTCTGTAGCCCAGGCTGGTCTCAAACTCACAGAGATCCACCTAGCTCTGCCTCCTGAGTGCTAGGATTAAAGGCGTGTGCCACCACCACCCGGCATCACTACAGAATCTTGAAGAAACATAGTGGGATTTGTTTCTGGTGCAATAATTATGACAGATACTTCTGGTTGTGTTAGTGATGCAAGTGTGACTTGTATAGAATTCAGTGGAGCAATCGTTATGATGTTATAAGAATATTTATTGTTGATTTTAAGTCCAGGATTTGAGCCCAGTTGGCCACTGGTTAGCTGAGTGATCCTCTATAAGTAATATCACATTCTTTCTCTTTATAAAGTCAGATAACAACCACCAATTAGTAGCTTCATGTATTTTATCTAGTTAGTAGAGTTCAAATATAGGAGATATAGCCCTATCCCTTGATACCTTGAATTGACAGGACAGCCATAACTGAGTTACTGTGTTATCCTTATGAGAAAGTAAATGAAAGTTTATAAACAAATGAGCCACAGCACTTTGGGTTGCTTTGCAGTGATACATATATATATATATATGTCAATCTTCTGGTTTTCAGCTCTAAATCAGTCAGAAGGGACTTGGAGCAGCTCACACACTCAGGTCAGGTCATCATCTCACTTCTCTCTACCATATTATCACTTTTTTAGTGTACTATATCATATAAAAGGCTGTGTTGTCTGTAACATGTTGCGAAACTATTAAATAATCTTTAAAGTTTTTCTTTTGGTGAAAAACAGTGTATTTCCCTTTACTCAATACAAAGATGTTATTAATCACAAGTAGAAGCTAGTTTTTCAAGTTTTAATTGAAGCAGATACTTCCTAGAGACTTGAGATGAGCCAGATTATTCACATATTACCTCCAGGGCAATGGGGAAATGTGTTTACTTTGGTCACTACACCATTCCCAGTTCTTAGTATAGTGTCTCACCCAGGTTGGTATCCAGAAAGTAATCATTGAACCAATGATCCACTGAATGAATAAATTAATGAGTATTAATTCATTTATTCTCCGTCACTATCAATTAGAACTAATGGCAAACATTCATAATTAGACAGGTAGAAAAAAACAAGGAAAATTCAAATTGCTATTCTTTACCTCCTTAACATCAGGCTACCAATTGAGGCAACTGGTCAAACTAGAAGAACATTGCATGTCAAAGTACATTTTTATGTTTGCACTGTTGGTGTTCTAGAAAAGCTAGAGGACTCTTTCATTCAGAAATTGGATAAATGAAATGTAGGACTTGCTGAGGAAAGTAAAGGGATGATAAGAAGTGGGGCAAAAGAGGATAATGGAGGATGCTAGCAAAAAACATATTCTATACGTGTGTGCAAAAGGTATAATGGAACCAATCACATATAACTAATATATTCAAATGAAAATTAAAGTAAGAAAATTGAAGCAAAAATATAAAATAAAGAGGTTTAATACTTTTGTTAAAACTGTGTGAATGAGGGGGTATTAAATGTTATCCTTAGTTCAGTAAAGAAGATACTCTGTCTCTCAATTCTAAAATGTTAATAAAAGCCATCCAATGTTCTACCCTAGCGTCTGACCTTCATTCATGTAGGATCAGGCAGAATGTATAGAAGTGTAGCCCTTTTCCTCTCCTCTGTCTGTTGACCAATGAGATCCAGAGAGAAGCCAGGTAAGCTACTTACTTTTCTCCCTTGTACTACATATAATGAGAGGTTTGCCTCACTCATCCATCTTTATGAATATATTTCCAGTGATACCAGCTAAACCTCATTCTTGATTACAGGTTGGATGGGGATGATAGCCACCAGAGACCACCACCAACATATTGCACACAATCTTGGAAACTCACAAGAGAAAGTGAGAGTAATATTATCAGAGAGAAGGTTAAAAAAATAGAGATGAACAGAACAGAAACAAGATTTAAGATTGCATATTTGAAAAGATAGCTACAAAGAGGATGGTGGAAAATAGGTTTTCATTGCAAAACACTAGAAATAAGACATTAGACATATCAAAATTAGGATTTGTCCCAGAATGAACTATACAAATATAGCCTCCACTTTATATAGTGATTCTCCAGCCAGAGAAAAGTCCCTTCCTGGGTTGCTAGGTAGGGAATGCACAGGCTTAGAAAAGGTGCAGAGTAAGGTACCAAAATATTGACTTCAAGAAGGAAACATTTTTCCAGTACCTCAAAACATCTTCTGGGAAACTTCATATGAGACTCAATGGTAAACAACATAATTCTTTTTTTTTGTTGTTTGTTTTGTTTTTTTCTAGACAGGGTTTCTCTGTGTAACAGTCATAGCTGTCCTGGAAATCACTCTGTAGATCAGACTGGCCTGGAACTCACAGAGATCCCCCTGCCTCTGCCTTCCAAGTGCTAGGATTAAAGGCATGCACCACCACCACCAGGCCAACAACACACTTCTAATCTCAGAGGTTCTTTAGTATCATATCCGAAATTAAAGTCACACTCACACACTACTAGTTTTTCTGAGTCTCTAGACCCTCCTTCCACAAAATGGGGAAAAGATATTTATATAGTAGTCCTAAGGATTGAGCTAATCTGTAGAACATGCATTTAGTGTAACAAAGGAAAAAGGCAAATTGTACTAAAGACAAAAGTGGAGGAAGGGATACTGGTATCCTCTAACTAAGGAATAAAGACAATGTGTTATATAGATACAGTGTAATACTAACCACAAAAGGGTTGGAAACCCCATCATTTGTGACAACATGGCTAAAACTAGAGATTAGTAGATTAACTGAAGTAAGTCGGGCATAGAAAGACAGTACCAAATGATCTCACATGTGGAATGCAAAAAGTTTGTCTCATAGAAGTTGAGAGTAGAACTCACCATGCAGGGGAGGAGGAAAGAGGACAATCCTGGATAACTGCATGAATTCCCATTTATATAGGATGATTAACTTGTGATATACTGTTATTTTACAGTTAATTTACTATAATTAACAAAGTATTCAACATTTAGAAATAACTAAAAGAGGATTTTGAATGCTCTCACCACAAACAAATGATAAGAGTCTGAGGAGACAGAATAATTTAACCTAATATAAATATTGCAAAATTTACACAAGCATTAATACCCAACTGATATGCACAATTTTATGCTTTTCTATCAATTAAAATAAATTTAAATTTAATAAGCTAAATCTTAGACATTATTATTCTGGCAGAGCTTAGAAATCCTTTTGTTCTCAATGTATTGGTCCATTTGGAGAAGGGAGTGAGGGATAGCACTTCCCAAGGAGTAAGTGGCTAGAGATGTTGAAAGACATAAGGAAAGGGGAAGAAGGAAGTTAGCAGAAGATAAGAGGATAAGATAGAATGAATTGCTATACAAAGAGCTTACTGATCTTGATTTTACTTCTAGCTGCTAACTCTGGGGTAGATCAACCCCCTCTTTGCTCCTATAAAATTGAAGTGAACTCTTTGTTACTTTTGGGGGCACATGGATGGTCTGCACCAATGGTGCATCTTACAGAAATGTCCATGATCATCAAGACTGAATCATTGTAGAAAAGCATAGTAATTAGGAAAATGGTCTTCCAAGTCATAGTGCCTTGAGCACAGAGCTCTACAAGTTTAGAAGTATTTCGTTTCTCTACACTCCTGTTTTCCTCTTCATTAAATAAAGCACTCACCACACAGAGTTATACTGATATTTAGGTAACATAAGGTAGAGAACAGGCTTATTATAGGGAATGGCATATAACAATTACTTAAGATCTATGAAGGAGATTGATGATAACATGAAAGGTCCCATTAAATTACTTGTAGTCTGCTTGAAGGAATAAATGTTATTTGTAATAATATTGTCTCTGCTAAGAAAAAAGAAAGAGTGGAAGTCATAGTTGAGTACATGCTCTTGGTATCTGTTGGGGAGTATGTCCAGGTGTGAAAATGAACAGGTTTCCAAATGTAAAATTTACTAGCAGCTAAATGTTCAGGTATAGGATTTCATAGGAAGAATAGGATCACATAATCCTATAGAAACCACCAAATTTAACTCTTATGTAATGTGGTCCAATAATGCCCCCATCACCTGTGAAAAATGTACTTGATTGCCTGTAGCTATCATATAGAAATCTGTATAAAGTGGCAACTGCTATGGTCAAGAAAATGTTTTGGGCCAGGTGGTGGTGGTCACACCTTTAATGCCAGCATTTGGAAGGCAGAGGCAGGCAGATCTCTGTGAGTTTGAGGCCAACCTGGTCTACAGAGCTATTTCTAGGACAGCTGGGGCTATACAGAGAAACACTGTCTCTAAAAGCCAAAAGAAAAAAAGAAAAGAAAGAAAGAAAGGAACAAAGAAACAAAGAGGGAGGAAGGTAAGGAGGAAGAGAAAGAAGGAATTTCATAGTTGTGTAATTATTCTCTACTTCCTTATTATGCCTACCTTTTGTGCTATAGTATAGGTCTAGTGCACCTGAAGGCCTGATTCTACCTATTGCTTTTTTCCTGTGTTCTAATGGAAGTAGGAGTAAACTAGCTTCAGAAATGCAGGCACATATCAAGAGGGGCTCTGTTACTTATTCTATCCTCTCTTTTCTTGTCTATCTCCTTTATATGTTCTTCTATAGGTCTTCCTCTTGAAAGAGCGCCTCCATTCTTGCTGGGTTCCAATGACTGCTCCTTAGGAGTAATAATTAACAGCTGCCTCTCCTGTCCTTCCATTAAACCTCTGAACATAGCTTATGTCCGGCGAATCATAATTCTAACTGGTCAGAAGAGCAGCACACAGCCCTCTTGTCACTTCTGCCTCCACTGTAGTAGCTCACACTCTACATCATGCTAACAGTGCTCATCCTTCATAGCTGCTACTACTGATGGTGATGATGGACCTTTCTTCTTCATGGTACATAATAGCTCTATGTCCATCAACTAATTTGTTTTATGTTTTATTGAAATCTTTACCCTTCTTCTTAGCTGGGGTAGAAATTTTATTTTTTAGCAGTTGGGGAAATTGGGATAGCTTCTGACATCTGCTGATGGAAATCCACAAAAATCAGTGACATACAGGAGTCACACCTCTAAGTTGTTTTCTTGTAAATCTGTTGATTCGTCTCTGCAAACTGTTTAGTACGAAAAACCGGTAATAAAATGTCCATTTCCAAGGCTGCTATTAAGGTTTTTTTTTTAAAAAAAAAAAAGTTTATTTGACACCATGCTGAATTACCTTGTACCATACAACATCAGGTTCCTGATCAGACTTCTTAAAGTCATCCATGTCTGGGCAGGAGATCTCCTTTCTTTTAGTAACTTCAGATTTCTCTAAGTAGCGGATTCTGCTATTGTAGCAGAGGCCTGATTCATTCTCAGCAACAGTCAAGGACATGGACACCTTCATGCAGTATGTGGAGTTTCTGTTGGAACAGAGAAATAAGAAAATGGCTTTATTGGCTGTTTACAACTTTTACATTCTATATATTTCAAGAGTATTGACTTTTCCATTTAGGGCATTGCCTAAAAATGAGAAACAACATCAAGCTAATACACAGCAACTTTCTTCTTCAACCAACAGAATGGTGTAGAGCAAAAATGGTGATGGAAACATTCCTGATTATGAGATAGCTACAGAGCTATGAGGGTAAGATGTAGAAATCTATGAATGCTAACTTCTCTCCTAGCAATCAATGTTGCTTCCTTGAAACTTTGAAAAGGAAAGATATGGGAATGTTGCCAGAACTGTGGTCACAGCCATTTCTGCTCTTCAGCTATCTTTTGACAGTTCTCCCAGTGATTGTTGAACTTAACGTTGTTTTCTACCCCCAACATTTTATTCTCTAAAATACATATAGAAACCAAGATTGGCATGCAAAGGATACCTGTTTGCAATATATGTAGTATTTCTTTCACTTCCATTTTTATTGTCATAAATAAGACTGTAGTGAATATGCTTGTATACACAACTTTACACCTTCTATCCCAAGGGTAGAATCACTAAGTTAACAGAAATATATATTTCTAGTTGAGTTTGAGATAATCATTACTCATCACAATACAAATTGTTTTTCATTGCCCAAGAACAGGGCTGAATTCAATCAGTGATGACCACAGTTGTCTGAAGTAACAATACAGACTCCTATATTTGGAGGTCTCAGAAGAAAGGTTTAAAGGTTGATGATAATTCTCAATTTGACAGGATCTAGAATCACCTAGGAGGACTAACCCTGAACATGATTCAGTACAGGACATCATTCTATGAATTGGTGGTACCCACATTTAGGGTAAGTCTTCCTACTACAAGAAATTCATTCTAAAAGCATATATAAGTGTTTAAAGTGCTTCCATCCCTAGACAAAGCTCTATAGTCGAATAATGACTACTAAGAAAAGAAAAAATAGTTTCTCCCAGGGATGAGGCCCTAATTGGTTACCCAATACAAAAGGGTACAGCCTTGAAACCATATGCACACAAACAATGAAGTAGATCCAGTAGGTTGTATTTATATAGTTGTGCATATATATATAATATATATATATATATATATATATATATATATATATATATATATGGGTGTAATGATAATAATCAAAGAAAAAGAAATTATCAGTTTGAGAGTGACAGAGGAAATGGGAGAGATTGTAGGGAGGAGACATAGGAGGGGCTAGAGGGAGGAAAGGGAAAAGACTTTAAAATTACATTAAAGTCTATTTAGAATCAATTCAAATAAAAATAAAAGAAGATTAATAAATAATAAAAATATTACTTGTAAATAAATAATAACCAAAAAGAAAACATCCTATTAAAATGTGTCTAAATTAATTCTTCCCACCAACACTATTATTCTAAAACACTGAAATTTGTCACCTGGCCACTTTAGAAATCATGTGAATTGACAGAGTTTTTATGTGAAGATATTTAGGGATAGAAATTTTGCTTTCTTGAAAGTTGGGTACTACATAATTGATTTTCAATAATGTGAGTTTGGCAAGCATATTTGGGACTTGAGAGGTGGTTCGGTGGTTAAAGTGTTTACAACACAACCATAAATATCACAATTTGGATTATCAGAATCCACATAAGTGCCCAATGGGAAATGAAATTTCAGCCTCAGAAAATAGAGATTGGATTGAGATGGCTAGAAAGCCTAGTCATGTAGGTGAGTTCTGGGGTTGATTGAAAGACCCCACTTCACTGAATAAGGTAGAAGAATGAACAAGGGTAAGTCCTGATATCGACCTCACATCTCCACATACATGTGCTTCATGCATACCCACATAAATACACATACACATGCAAAAATATTGAAGCACCCAAATGCATACCACATACACAGAGAAACATACACACATGAAAATAGAAACACAAAAATAAAAAATATATTTTCTGAATTTGATTAATTTCAAACAAATAAATAAAAAATTTATCTTTGTTTCTTTGTATGCATGATGTTTCACTACACAGACCAGAAAACGTCAAACTCACATCTTATATCAGATGGAATTAGCATGCCTATCACCCATTTGAAGAGGGCCCCAAATGATTGGTACAATGCATATTGTTTAGTGGGTCATTCATTGAAATTTTAAAACATTCCAAACAAACAAACAAAACACAGACAAGCAGATGGCTGTGCACATTGGGTTTACAAAAAATGTCATCAAAAGGATGCCTAATAGGTGAAGATAGTTACTAACAAAATACTCATAAACTGGGACTGGGCAAGTGTCATCTAAGAAAATAAAGTAGAGCAGCTCCTGATGTTCAGATACAGCACCAGTATATTCTATATGATACTGCTTTCTGTTGTTTCTAATGTGGGTTTCCAGAACCCAAACAACTTAAGTTAGATCTCCTCAGGTTCAAAAGGAACAAATAATTGGAGCTGGAGAGATGGCTCATTTAAGTGCACTTGTTGCTCTCACAGAGGACCAGGGTTTGATTCTCAGTTCTTACCTACATGATGGCTCACAATCATCCATAACTTAAGTTACAGGTTATCCAAACCCCTCTTCTGGCCTCCACAGGTACCAGGCATGCACATGGTGCACATATATTCATTCAAGTAAACCACTCATACACATAAAATAAAATTAATTAATCAAAAAATTATTTGAAAGAAATAAATTCGGCAGATGTTAGACACGTTTTTTTTTTAATGTCATAGAGCTAAAGTCATTATTTAAAGTCCCATGGAAGAAAAGTAAGTACTGGCTCAATCATTGTAGCTTTTCATGAACATGTTTATAACAATTCAATGTTAAGTGTTTTCCTAAGTCTCTTGGCTTCCTACAAGGACATATATGATCCAGCGTATTATAACAATCTCTTCTCCATTCATCAAGATGCATCCACAGTGGAATTTTTACTGTTCTGTGGACATGCTAAGCTTAATCAAACCATAGGACTTTACATTTTTGTTTTCATTGATCATCCAATGTCTGTTTATTTGGTAAGCATAAGTTAATTAGGGGAAATGATCCATTGTTCTTCCTTAACATTCTATTCCTGGAATCTAAATAAATAGGTACTAGATGATAAACTAATGTCAGTTGATTAAGTGAGTAGATATTAAAAAGTCTGTATTCAAAATTTATACCATGTTTGTGCTGCTTTTGCAACAATCCCTTTAAGTTCAAATCTTACACTCTTTTATATCCAAGTATATCACTAATCAAATATCAAGTTCCTTATATAAGTATGTCCTAGATGACTTTTGGGTATTCTTGGACTACTAAGAGAAAACTAGACATTTTTTGTGTCAGTATATTGGCAAAGAATGAAATATACTGACTATATCTGGAAAACAAAAAGTACAGCAGAAGGGCATAAAGAGAAAATAAATAGTCGTGGGTTTTAAATGGTACTTAACACAGAAGAAAGAGTCTATCTTCCAGACATCCAAAGTGTTCTGAACCTTCCTTCATGTTTTTGGACTTTGATCATGTATGCTCCATGGTATTAACACATACAGGTAGAAGAGCCTTAGTCACTTACTTAATCTCTTCCCATTATTACCTTAATGAAAAGAGAACTACAGACCAGAATTCTCAATCATAGAAACAATAGGTAGAATATATTAATCCTATCAAATAAGTTCACTATTTAAAATGCACTTAGCACTGAGTAGAAAATAAAGTTAAAGAAAGACAAATCAAGGATAGTGGTTTGTTTACAATGCACCAACTTTAAAAGAAGCTCCAGTAGATTCAGCTTTTTCTGTGACACATATAAAACTGTCTCACAAAAACCACAATGTCAAGCATGGAAAACTTCTCTTCAAGTTGTTGATCAAAGTCTAGGAGTCTCCTCAAACGATCTGGCTACTACCCTTGTCCTTGGTTGCCTCCAAGAACTTGAAGATAAGTTTCTACTATGGAAGAGATCACACACTTAAACACAGGAATAGAGCTGAAGCTCACCTAGAAACCTCCTTCATGAGGACTTATTCTCATAGTATCTAAGGGTGTTATGCAAAGTGCCAAGAGAGAAAAGCAATTGATAGTACCACTCAGCTGTAAAACCTATGAACTACAACAATGATTAACATGGCAAGATATACCCAATGATACAATAGTAAACTTACATTTGGGGGTAACCAATAGCTATCTAACTGGACTCACAGTCAACTCAATAGAAAGGAATTCATGCCTGGTGCTGTAAACCCAGCCAAGTACCCAAGGTTGGATAAGTCATGGATCCTAAAGGAGAACCTACTACTGCCACTTTCCTAAACCAGTATAATTTATAAGTGAATTTTAAATACTTATCCTTATACCCAGAGATAAATGTAGCTCTCACCTCTCTTCAAAGAAGTTTCTTTGTGAAGGAGACAGAGACCATCAAGTAAAGTCAAAATACAGAGCTCAACTGACTGTGGGTTGCTCAACTCCAAGTGATACATCAACAACACAACCCCTAACCTAAGGTTCAGGGAACATTCTGGAAGAAGGGACAGGAAGATTTTAAGTGCCAGAGGACAAGAATGTCTGCTAGGAGATAGTGCCTTCTTTATTCGATGGGAAACCTATATCCGCAAAAATCTCAAAAATATGGTCACCTATATGATACTCATCAAATAATGACACCAGTTGATATGTTAACTTGTATAAGGGAAATCTCTTAAGTCCCTATCTCTAGATGCAGAGCTATTAACAATTAAGGACTGCTGAGAGAAAGAGATTCAGTCTTCTCCAGGGATGAAGTCCCTCATAGATTATCAAATCCCAAATGATCAGGAGAGAGAGAGAGACAGAGACAGAGACAGAGACAGAGACAGAGACAGAGAGACAGAGAAAGACAGAGACAGACAGACAGACATAGAGAGACAGACAGACAGAGACAGAGAGCAAGAGACAGAAAGAATAATTAAAGAAGAATTCATGAACTTGAGAGTGAGTAGGAATGAGGGGAATATATGGGTAGAGTTAAGAGAGGAGGAGGAGGGCTGAAAATAATGTAAATATAGTTTTGTGTATTAAATTCTCAAAAGATTTTTAAAGTAAATTTTAAAATTTGGTTTACATTTTTAAAGTAGAAATGTGTTAAGACATGCCCTTTCCAGACAATCATGTTAAAAAAAATAAAGTATCTAAAATACTCAGTGTAGTATTTGTTACCTATTAGGTATTCAATAAATTATAACTACAAAACCAGAATTTTTAGTATAGCTTGCATTGTTATCTATATCACCAATAAATAATAGTATATATTTATATAACAATCACTACTATATTTACAAACAACATATTGATTACACCAGGATAAGATAGGCCACAGGTTAGGACTGCCGCTTCATTGGGGATTCAGCTCAGTGGTAAAGCGCTTGCCTAGCAAGCGCAAGGCCCTGGGTTCGGTCCTCAGCTCCAGGAAAAAAAAAAAAGGACTGCTGCTTGACAGGAAATGGTCTGAAAGTGGTAATTTGGGGCAACACATCTAATACCAGAAGACCAGGAAAGTCTGAAAGGATAAAAAAGATACACTGAATTAGATACAAAAAGGAAAATGAATGGGAAAAAAAGCTTTCAGGTACCATGAAACACTAGCTACAAGATAAAGGTCATAACTTTGGAGGTCAAAGGGTTAATGATGGTCCACTAAATTTTCTGGGGCTTCTTAGACAAATGTTTCCTCTAACAAAACCCAGACATCCAGGCAAGATTTTCAAGCACAAGAGATGCACTCATGTGTTCTTTCTCCAACCCCCCCAAAGATTAAATGATTTAGGCCCTGCCAGCAGCACTTATATTAACTTGGGGTGACCATAAGGGCAGGGGACTCACACTGAACATGGCTGATGAGTTCCAGGAGGAAACGTTTCAATCCTCCCTCACCCTTAAAACACAAACAATCTTAGGCCAGGGCCCTGCATATATACTCACTCTGGCTCTGTTCACTGGCATGTCAATTGAGGCTGACAAATTGCTTGTTAACCCATGAACAAGCCCTAATATGAAGATGTAGGTGATAACCAAGGTCCCTGGAACTCAAAGACAGGCCTAGTTTGAGTCCTGTTGTCACTAGGGCTGACCTAGTAGAGGTATGATCAAGGCTCCTCAACAGTCTGAGATTCAAGTTGATTTTTATTAGTCATGTAATCCAGCCCTGGCATAGTTCCTGCTAACAATCTTGCATTATTTAGATTTTATTTTGAAAAATGCCTCAGGCCCGTTCTATTTAAAAAATTTCCTGCGAGTGGGGTCTAAAAATGTTACTTTTCTTTCATTAGGTACAATTAGAGCTGTGCAAGGTTGAGGAGGCCAACTGACGAGTATGCAAGAATGAGGATTATACATTTTTTCCTCTTCCTTCAACATCCCAAGGGGGATAAGAAACACATTCTGCCTTTATATAAGGAAAGAGCCTTCACTGTGATATTCCAGCAATGACTTATAATTACTTGCATCTGTAATCTTTGCAGGTAGAGTTCTCTCTCAGTATCCGTAAGGGAATTATTCCAGGATGCTACAACACACCTCCAAAGCAAAAACTTTCAGATGTTCAAGCTTATTTTTTTAATATAAGATGACATTATATTTGCATATAACCTATGTACATTCTCCTGGATACTTTAAATCATTTCTAAATGACTTTTAACTAATGAAATATAGATGCTATGTAAATAATAGTTATACTATATTGTCTAGGGAATACTGACAAAATGTCAGCACATGTTCAGAACTAATGCAATTATTTTATTCCTATGAATCTTTGGGTCATGGCTGTTTGGATCCATGAATGTAGAAATTATGAAACAGAAAAGTTGACTGTATTTCCACATCTTTTATCATAGTTAATTCTACCAGTATGTGGCAAAATGGGCAGGCAAGGTAACTTTCATCTAATAGGAATAAAATTTAAATGTAAAAATGATTTAAAAATAACTTTGTTAAATGTTTCCAGCTAGGACCAAGATCTCTTGGTTGTTACTCTCAGAAGTTGATATTAACTTTGCTTAAAAGCCAAACTACTTGTGGTTACCCATGTCAACTTGGAAAGTTGATAGAATGGGAAGTAGATGCTTACAGATGATATACTCAGAATAATTCTATTAAGGTGTATAGCAAATCTACTGCAATTGAATAAACATCACAGCTTTCTATACAAAAGTTTAAGTTTTATTTCTTGTTCTTTTTTTTCTTTCAAAGGGAATTTTGATCAAACTTAGTTTCTCTAGGAAAAGGTAAGACTTAAGCTTTCATGAAAAAAAGTCAAAATATCCATTATAACTCACATTTGCAGAACTTGTTTATATTACAAAATTGAAAGGATGGTTTGAGTACATGTGATTTTTGTGTAACCTGTGGGTTAAACAAGTATCAAGAATCTGAAGAATGAGAAAAAGAATTATACCTAAAAATAGAAGTATTAGTAAAATGACTTAGGATTTAGCTAAACTTTTTAAATAGTTCCTTTCGCAAACTTATTTCACTTCAAAATATTTTCTTTGCAAATTCCAAAAATATCTAGTGATCAGCAAACTAAAAAGATTTTTTTGACATTTAAAAAACATAAATTGGGGCTGGATAGATGGCTCTTCAGTTGAGAAGCACCCACTGCTTCCCAAAGACCCAGGTTCAATTCCAGTACCCACATGGCCGCTCATAACAATTCCAGTTCCAAGGGATGCAACACCCTCCTCTGGCCTCCATGGGCACCAGGCTTTCATGGGGTTCACAGACATATATACAGGCAAAACACCTACGCACAAAAAGAAAGATTATGATATCTGAAATTGTAAATTGAGTGTGTGTGTGTGTGTGTGTGTGTGTGTGTGTGTGTGTGTGTGTATCTACAATCATTAGATAAGACTGTCCTCCTCCAAACATAAAACAAGTAGTAAAATTCTGAGGTCCTTTGCTGATTTATCACTCTTCAAATTTTATTAGTAAAAGACAGTTTTATTGGAAATATTTTCAATTATTTTAGATTTGTCTATTTTATTTTCTAAAACTGGATGAGTGTTTTGATCACATGTATGTCTGTGTAGCATATGCATGCTTGGTGCCTGTCAATATTAGAAGAGTGTATCAGATCCCCTGGAACCAGAGGTGCATTTGGTTATGAACTGCCATGTGGGTATTAGGAATTGAACCTGAGGTCTCTGCAAGAATAACAAGTGCTCTTAAACACTGAACCATCTCTCTAGCCCTTAAAAATATGTTTTAACTTAATGCACAGTCAACTTTAAGACTAATACAGACCATAACTACACAAAACTACAAGCATGTAATATTAATGCAATAAAACTCTAAAAGAGGTCAAATTAGCAAATTTATTGATGTTATTTAATGTAAAAGTCCTACATAATCATTAAAATGACAGAAATTTGCTATATACATTGAAAAATAAATGAAAGTCTAATGTAAGAATAAAAAGTATTTGTGCTGTAAAAGAATTGGGGAGAAATACAAGGTCATTTGAGAAAAACCCCTTTGTGTTTTCATTCTGTTAAATACTTTGTTTGTGGAGCTGTGAAGAGTTCAGAGGTTTTTGCTTTTTATAAGATGCCTTGTCAAACAAAGAATGTTCTGTTTCACAGATGATGTAAACAAACAAGGATATGTTGGAAGGATGAACAGGGAGTATTTTCTCAAGTGCCTTCATCTCCCACTGACATAAATATTCAGCCTTTGGCATGCTACTGTTAATCTCCGACTCAGAATAATCCACTTATTTCCTTATAGTTCATGGTACGGTTAGGGAATATGTGAAGTTAACTCTAGGAAATGAAATGAACTGTACTAAGAAACTTGCTGCTTGAGAATATGGCCCCTAGAATCAGAGACTTGGGTTCATATCCCACCTCTATTGTATCCTAACAATGGGTCTTTGGCCAGGTGACTAAGTCTCAGGTTTTGGTATATGAAAAATGAAAATAGAAAAAGCAACTCTGTTTATAGGGTTATTATACTGCCAAATGTTGGATTTGTAAAGTCTGATATTTTGATGGATTTTCCAACTAACAAGTCAATCTTCCAGTTTAATGAATCCTTATAGAACACATGAGACTCCTGGGTCAGAATTCATAAACAGTAAATTAGTAGTAGCAATGCAAGGCAGCAGTATTTGGGTTGTTTACTCAAACTTTATTCCATAAGCTAATATGGAGGGTGTCAGTGTAAGCAATGTATTACCTACAATAGGAGAATCTCAAGCTTGAGAAACATTTATCTTTGATAATGTGTCACAGAAAATCTAGCTCATTGCTATAGAGGGAACTACATTCTCTTTGTTTCAACCACTGCTCTAGGCAATCTTGTTCTTCAGTTTAGAGGGAGATGTTCTTTGTATCCTCCTAAATTGTTCTCTCTATATATGGCTTTTTAAAATATGATTTTATTTTTATTTCAAAATATTATTTTTATCCATTTGGGGGGTGCCCATAGAAGATTAAAAGAGGGCCCTAGATGCACTAAAGCTGGAGTTACAGGTGGTTGTGAGCCACTCCATACAGGTGTTGGGATCTAAACTCAGGTACTCTGGAAGAACAGCAATGTACTATTTGTTTGTTTTGTTTTGTTTGTTTCTTTGTTTTATGAGACAGGGTTTCTCTGTGTATCCCTGGCTGTTCTGGAATTCACTGTGCAGACCAGGCTGGCCCTGAACTCACAGTCATCTGCCTACCTCTTCCTCCCAAGTGCTGGGATTAAAGGCGTGTGCCACCACTGCCAGGCTCAACTGTTCTTAATTGTTGAGTCATCCCTCCAGTTCTTCCATACACATACCTTTGAAAAGAAAATCCCACAAGACATACAAAATATGTGACAAAACGAAGGAAAATTTTCTTGGAATAGTGAGGTACTTTACAGAAAGCATTTAGTATGGTGTGTCATATGTACTAGGTGTCCAATAAAAATGAACTCTATAAGCCACCACTACATTATTCAAACTGCAAACTACATAAATAGATTTTGTATTCTTTCTGTTACTGTTTAAAAAAATAGATAATGGATCAGGATATAGTAAATGTGTTTGTGTGTGTGTGTGTGTGTGTGTGTGTGTGTGTGTGTGTGTGCATATACTACTTGCTAAAGATACAATTTTAGTCATTCACTATTGGGAAATGGATGTAACTTGGTGGTACAGTACTTGGCTAGTATGTGTAAGACCATGTGGTTGTTCTCTAGCATATTTATGTGTGCATATACACACATAAATACATGTATGTGGAATTGTGTGTACACTATAAATTCAAAACAAGTTAAAATATTTAGGAATTTGTTATTAAAGTCAGATATACTCTTAAAATAATTAGACATTACACACATATTTAACAGCTATTAGTAAAACAAAACCTGAGATTCATGAATGTTTCCAGTGATGAGTTCTTGTTAACCACACCAAGGAAAACAACTATAATCTGCCCCCTAAAGGCCCAGGGATCTGACTCATAATGGCTAATTGAGGATGGGGGTAAAGATAAGGGAAAAAATCAAGCGTAATTACTATCTCCATTCAGCATTACTATCCACATTATAGTAGGAGTACTATCTGTGTTGTTTGAAGATATATCTAAGAATTACAATTGGCAAGCATTAGCCTATAACAAAACATTTTCCAAAAATATGTAGACATTGATGTTTTTGTGGAAATCTACATAAGTTCTCTGTAAAGTCTTTCTATAATAGTTTCACTGACTATAGCAACTATAGCTCATTTATCCTTTGCTTTTTATTTAGATTATGTTGATATATTTACGTGTCAATATGTTCTTTCATAATTATTCGCATAGTATTCATAAAGTCTTTACGTTATTGCCTTAGTTACACAGTGAACTCTTCAAAAACACATCTTTCCTTACATGCACCTTTCTCTCCATACAGTAGATACAGATCATTCTTCTTGCCTTTGTGTTGACATTGTCTAAGTTAATTGACTAGGTAACTAGATTACCATGCCCTAAGCTTTTATGATCTGATCTTATCTGATCTGTCTGCTCATCATTGTCAGAGAACTTGAAAACTTGTAAATATTCAAAAGTTTTAGTTGCCTGTTGTTATGTGACTTCTGCATCAGTAGCCCTATCATTCTACTATCATTAGAATTGGTAAGGTTACCTTATTAGACAAACCCAATGACCCTTGTTCACCTTCCTCCTGTCTGAATTTCATGCATTTTTGGTAAGGTGACAATTTCTTTCACCTTATAATCTCCCTTATTTCAAAATAGCTTCCTCTGTCAGATTATCTGTCTGGAAACACCTATCCCCTTTTCGTCCTCTTTGGGGTCGCTTCAAAATGCTGAGACTCTTCTAAAGGCTTCAGAGATTGTTGTTCTGCTTCATTTTATTTTTTATCCATCTAAACTTTATTTCCAGCAATTTTTTTCTAGTGACTAGTGAATAGAGCCTAGTCACAACTGAGCACTGAACGTATACAAATTGTGTGTGTGTGTGTGTGTGTGTGTGTGTGTGTGTGTGTGTGTGAAATTCTGTCCTTTCTCTTAAATTCCTTCCCGGTATAACAAATAAGAGCTAAAGGATAATATACCTCTCATAAACAAAGTTACTAAATCAGATACTGAACTTATCTTTCTCCTACAGTCTGATTTTCCTTTTGTACTAGGTATTATGGTTACAAGTATCTCTAGTCACTGTACTTAATTTATCAAGTTGAGTGCCTCAGAATTAATAGAAAGAGATAAAAATGGTACAAACAGGAAAGCAAGAGATCAAAATATCTTTATTTGCAGATATCATCTTTGCATTTTAAAAGTCCACCAAAAAGTACTTAGATCAGATACATAATCTCAACAAGTCAGCAGAACACAAAATCAACAACAGAAAAACCAGTAACCTTTCTATAATGAACTTGTTAAGAATGGATTTAGGTTTAAAAAAATAGCTCATTCACGATGGACTTAAAGATACCTAGGAATAAGCCTAACCAAGAGGAGAAATACCTTTATAATGAATCATTAACACACTGAAGAAGGACATTAAAGAAGGCACAGAAGATACTACGACCTGGCTGTTTTACAAAATATGATATACGAATTCAACACAGCCATCCTCAAAATTCCTAATGTTTTCTTCATAGAAATAAGTAACAACAACAACAATAATAATAATCTAAAGTATATAAGAAAGCATAAAATCCCAAATAGCCAAAGTAATCAAAGCAGAAAGAACAATACTAGTGGTATCACAATGAGCCTCAAATTATACTGAAGATTTATAGTAACAAAACTTCATGTTGCTGGAACAAAAACACAGATGTATGTTAATAAAGTAGAAAGAACCCAGAAACAATTGACGCAGCCATAACCACCCAATTGTTGACAAATGTGTCAAGATACATACTAAATGAAAGATAGTCTCTTCAACAAATGTTACTGGAAAAGCTGGATATCTACATGTAGATGAATGAAAACAGATTCCTATCTCTCACCATGTACAAAAATTAATTCAAAGGGGGTGAAAGGCCTTAATGTAAGACCTGAAATGCCAAAACTACTAGGGGGAAATATTAGGCATATAGGCGACATAAGCAGCCACCTTCTGGACAGGAATACAATAGCACAGTATATATAGCAAGAATTGAAAAAAATAGAATTCTGTGAAATTAGAAAGCTTCTGCAGGTTAAAGGAAACAATCAGGAGAATGAAGAGGGAGCTACAGTGGGAAAATACGTAAATTACATATTATATAAAAGATTAAAATCTAGAACATAAAATTGAACACTGGAAAAATTATCCAGTCAATAAATATTAAAGAATGGAATAGTCCATTCTCAAGAGAAGAAGTACAAATGGTCAATAAAGATCACGGAAAGTGTTGAATATACTCAGTGATTAGGGAAATACAAATTAAAACTTCTTTAAGATTCTTTCATTTGCCAGGCGGTGGTGGCACACACCTTTAATCCCAGCACTAGGGAGGCAGAGCCAGGAGAATCTCTATGAGTTCAAGGCCAGCCTGGTCTACAGAGAGAGATCTAGGACAAGCACCAAAACTACACAGAAAAACCCTGTCTCAATCCCCCCAAAAATTCCTTTTTCTACAAAGAACTAACTGAAGGTAACTAAGAAATGCTGAGAGAGACAGTCTTCCCCAGGGAAGAGCACAACAATTGGTTATCCAATATCAATTGCCAGGCCTGAAAACACAGTACCACTGTATGAACCAAGCAGGCTATATTTAGAAATATGTATGCATATACAACATTTAATGAAAAATGAGGCTATGACTTTGAAAGAGATCAAGGAGAGGTATATGGGTAGGTATAAGAAGAAAAGGGAGGAAAGAAATGTAATCATTAAAATCTAAAAAATAAAATAAGTAATAAAAATTTTGATATATACACAGTGAAGTATTACTCAGCCACAAAAAGAATGAAATTTGGATATGTGCTAGAAAATTGATCAATTGATCATCATATTAAATGATACAAGCCAGAGTTTAAAAGGGAAATATATGTTTTCTCTCATTTTTGAATACTGAATTTTTACAGATGCATAAACACATACAAATGGAAAAGAGATTAGCATGAGTGTGGAAAGGGTAGAAGGAAGGGGACATAGGGGCAAATATGCTCAGAATACATTATATCATGGATGACATTGTTGATATATATCCCAATATGATATACAACTAATGTATATGAATAAAACACACCAAAACTATTAAAAGAAAGAAACCAATCTGAAAATGCTATATATCACATGATTCCAAATCTATACTTTTCCTGGGAAAGACAGAATCTATGGAGCTAATAAAAAATGATCAGTGGCTGTCAAATACTGGTGTGGAAGTAGGGTGGAGTGATGAATGGTTGAAGGATAAAAATGGTGCATACACATGATATGTTTCTCAAATCCTACAGATTACACTACTCTGGGTGAATGTTCATCTGAACTTTAATTAACAATGTACTAAATTAGTTCAGTAATTTCTAATACTCGTGGTGTAGATGGAAAATGGTTTCTGCTCGATTTTCTAAAAATGTAAAATGACTTAAAATGTCTTAATTCTTTTAAATGCAAAAATACTTCAAATTAAAATAATAAAAATAAAATGGTAAGTAAATAAACAAAAGATCAGTGTCTGAGTTCCTCTCCATACATTTCCTAGTTAAGCACAATCAAATTTAATGCATAAACAAACCTTAACTTAAAAGTGTTAGAAACAGCTGGGTTTCCATTGGTCACAATTCGATGGTTTTCAACCAGTCCCAGGCAGCCAAGTGATCCAACAGCCAAATGCCTTAGTTATAATCAATAAGGTAGTTTCTCTCCTTTCAGGCTTGGCTTATCTAGTCCACCATTTCTTGTGATGGATGGAGTGTTCTGAACGTTTTTCTGGTTTTTAATATTGCTGAACTCATGAATTATCACTTATTCAAATAAACTTTGATTTGCCTTTGATTTTTTTTCTCTTTTCATTGGGAAGTAGTGAGGGCTTTTAGTTGTTGTCTTGTTTTTCAGGAAGAGTTTGGTGGTGGAGGTCTTTAAGACATGCTACATAACACTGTACCTCCAGGAAGGGGCACATCAGTCCTTTGTGTAGGATACTCTCCTGGCAAGAAGGGGAGTGTGAAATTTAAATCTTCCTTTGGAGAGTTTCATTTCCTTTTGTTTCAAGTCTTTTCTGTTCCCCTCTTCCGCCACACACCTTCATGGATTTTCCTCTTTGTGGACATTTCCCTTACTTCCAAGGAGATGTAGAGACCATCTAGCTCTCCTTATTGCTTTCACAGTATGGAAGCTGTAATAGTCCTAGATCAAAAACCAGGAGAGTTGGTCTGAAGATATCCTTTCCCTTAAGTTCTTGGAGAGAGACAGCTGATGAGGTTGAGCTTGTGCTTTCTCTTGAGGCATGATAGGCAAGCCTTGGCAGGGGTGTTAGGTGGACCCTATGGAGAGCAGGCAGTTAATGGTGTACTTGGATCTTTTCTGGTCATTGGCTGGAAAGGTGAGGTCAGTTGAGAATTCTCTTCAAGAATGCTATCTATCAGGAACCATAATGACAGAATAGTTGATGGGCGGGGCTAGAGAACCTGGTGGGGGGAGGGGAAGGGAGGAAAGAGCGAAAAGGGTGTCAGAAGACTAGAGGGGAGGGGAGGGGAGGAGATGGGTGGGGAGGGGAGAGCCGGGAAGAACAAAGGGCTGAGAAAACACTGAAGGAGAGGAGACATACTAACACCAAGGGACTACAGGAGCAGGGACAACAGGTTGATTTAATCTCTCAGGGCCAGGAAATTCCATAAGGCACTCAGCCAGCATGGCCTTGAATCCTGAGGATCTCGGAAGTGGGTTCCGGCATAGCAAGGTGTCATCTTTCATCAACGAGCAAATGGCCAAGCATGACAAAGGCCCTGATTTCTACCTTGAAAACCTATCCCTGTCCTGGGAGGAAGTGGAAGATAAGCTCAAAGTCATCCTGGAGGATAGAGAGGTGCCTATCGAGGCTCGGGAAGCCTGTGCCTGGGGCACCCTGGCCTTGGCTGTACGTTTTGCTCACAGGCAAGGCTGTTTACAGGGGCACGGGGTGCAGTGGCTACAAGACTTGTCTGGTATGCAGAAAGTGTCTACACTCTCCTTGCCATCAGACCTGAGGCAGCTCACGCACCCACAACAAATGGAGCGGAGGGAGGTAGCTAGCCAGCTACAACTGGCCCGGGCCAAACTGGCAGAGGTGCAGAGGGAGCGAGACCTGCTGAGACTGAAGATCATTCAGGCAGTAAGCTTGTCACCTGGTCCTGCCTTATCCCTGCCCATCCCACCCCTCTGTGAGTACCCTGTTCCCAGAACAGATCTCAACCCTCTCCACTTCTCCCCAGGAGCTGAGGGCTCTTCCCAATGCAGTAAAACCGGCTGTGCCCATTCCTTCTGCTGTTGTCAGAAGAGCAGGGACAGAGTTACAATGGTCAGCTGCAAAAGAAGACTTGGCAGAGTTGATGGCTGTTGCTACAGGAAGAAGAGAAGAGAAAGCAGAGATGACAGCAGCTGCCCTGGCAGAGACAATATCTGCCCCTGAAGAGGTCTCAAAGGAGCCCAATGGAAGTTTCCTAAAGCTTCTTGAAGTCATGAACTGGAAAAATTATCCCTTGAAAAGTCAGAAAGTAGGAGATCTCAAATCCCAGGAGACATCTATGTGCCCTCTCTCCCAGTCCCTGAGTCTTAGATCCACATCCTCCTCTGAACCCATTACTGTCCAACTCCCTGCCTCATTCACATATTCATATGAAAGCCCCTTCCCAGCCATACCTACCACATCCCAAATAACAAACCCAGACAGACCCCCTCAGATATATCCCTACTCCGTGGCCTCTGAGATGAGTCAGCTATCTGATACAGGGATCCACAGAGGAGACCATCAAGAACTGCAGAAAGACAAGAGATCTTCGGCATTCCGCAGGCCTGGGGATTGGGACTGCCCTTGGTGTAAAGCTGTGAATTTTTCAAGGAGGGAAAGCTGCTTCCACTGTGGGAAGGGAATCTGGCTGCAAAACCCTTAGTGAATTTGGAATGTGAAATAGAACAGAAACAAACCAATGGAAAATCATTTTTTGGGGGGAGGTGGGTGGAAGGTACTAGGTAGAATTGTGGAAGGTGAATGGGGGGCAAGAAAATGGGATAAAACTTGGTGTGAAATACTGAGACAGTAGAAATGGTGTGGGGAGACAGAAATTTTGATTATATCTGCTGTATTCTAGATCCCTAGCATCATTCACAAACCCAGAATAGCTTCTCTCTCTCTCTCTCTCTCTCTCTCTCTCTCTCTCTCTCTCTCTCTCTCTCTCTCTCTCTCTCTCTCTGTGTGTGTGTGTGTGTGTGTGTGTGTTTGGTATGCATATGTGTATGCCCTCCCTAGTGTCTGGTAGACCTAGATAGCTAAATATACAAAATCCCTCCCTCCCTTTCCACATACCTAACCCTTAAGTGATAGAGCCAGAGGGATTGTTTGACCCAAACTGATTCTCAGAGTGGAGGTTCTGAAGAGAGGTAGATTCTATAGTCAGGGTGGGATTGGGTAAAGAACTGGTGGTGGATCACTGGAAGTTGGGGTCATAGCTAAAGATTCTGGAGACCACAGCCCATCCATGGCCCTGACAAAGGTAGAAAACAGAACTGGCTGCTTTCCAAACAGCTTTAGAGGGATACTAGAAACTCCAGGGAGCTGACAAACAGAAAGAGACACAGAGGAGTTGATCGGCTGACTACAGAGAACTCAGCTACCTTTTATTTCTCTGCGGTTGTGTTACACAGGTTCCATTTTACCTAGTTCCCTTCTCTTTAAGCTAAAAAGTAGGTTTCTGTTCTGAGCAACTAAATCATTCTCATATCAGAACATTTTTCTTTTATAGTTTGATATTTCCTAAAAGCAACAACAACAACAACAACAATGTCTCATCTAGGCCACACTGGTCTCAAATTTACTATGTAGCCAATGATGACTGACTCTAGATCCTCCTGCCTCCACTTCCTAAGTGTTGAGATTATAGGTGTATGTTACCATGCCTGGCTCAGAAATGTAGTTTCAAAACAATGTACCATTAGATAACATAATGGAATTGGCAGGGGAATTGAAGAGGCAGCGAGCGAGCACTGAGGATTTCCTTATCCCAAGTCTCCAGGAATGAACTGGGTGGGGTGCCTATGTTCTGAAGGAATTCTATTACCAGAAACAGGTCAAGCCTCAGGTAGTTGTTCCCATGAATCAACTGGATAGGAGGCTCACGTTCTGAGAGAGAAATAATACAAAAAATAAAGCCATCAAATGAAGCTGGAGATGGGTTAACCTTGGGTTTATGCTTGACTCAAATTAACTTGGCAGAGATTTGCCACCCCTATGAGAATTCTGAAAGACTATGGAGGATGCCAGCACCAGGTGCAAACAAGGTTTTCTATGATTATGCAGCCCTTTAACAGGGAACTCTTCCCTAGTCCTCAGTGTGCAGAACCAGAGACAGCTCTGAACAGGAAAGTCAAGCCACTGCTCCAAGGTGAGTCAGCAACTGATAGTACACAGAGGCTTTGAAGGTCTATATAGGCCAAAGCACAGTGCTAACTGGTGGGATTCTTCCTTCCAACTCAGCAGCATGCTAAATGAAGGAGAATGTGGGTTTTAAAGGCTCTCTGGGTATATTCAGAAATGTTAAGTACAACAGATCCCTATCCTAGTGGGATGTGATTCTGGAGGAAGGTGGGAGTTGGGGGAGTAAAGGGTGGGGAGGAGGTTGGTCTTCTCCTTCCTCTCTCATGGCTATAAGGTATGTTGAAATTAACTGTGTGTGTATTTTAATCCACAGGTGGGAGGAAGAGGAGAGACTGCATCTGGACCAGACTAAGTCCTTGGCTGTTCTCTAGGCACTACAGACCTAGAGAATGAGAAGCTGTTGTAGCCATGAAACACCTACAGGAGCATATATGTGACTTTAGGTTGTCTGTTATTGGTGATGGGGCAGTCACTATTAGGATTAGGGGCCAGATCCCCAGCCTGCAATTTTCCAAACACCTTTTGGGCTTTATCCTCCTGTAGTACAGGATTTCCTAATCTCAATGTACCTGATACCTGGATTTGGATCATTCTTTGTTAAAGATTCTTGTGCATTTTAGGGTGTCCAGTGGAACTCCCAGGCTCTACTTATCTGAGTGACCCATTCTCTACTCCTTCAATTGTGACAACTAGAATTTCCTCTTGGATATAGCCACATGTCCACTAGAGGGCAAAATCAACCCGAGTTAGGAACCTATCAGGCAAGTACTTAAAGGAGTGAATGGGTGAAGAATCAAGGCAGGGTCACAGAGCCTGGAGTAGCCCAGCAATGTCCATTAAGCCTGGCTTTGACTTTGAATATTCAAGCACATTCGAGGTGGAGGCAGAGTAGAAACAATACTGCTAGGTTAAAGAGTGTGGAACACTTCTGCAAGGACTCTAGGCTGTGAAGGGAAGTAGTGAACCAAGCTTGAGACATGGAACAAGGGAAAACATGAGCCACTCAGAAGGAGGTAGCTGAAGCAAGCTTGAAATATAAGAAAATATGTGAAAGAATAAGGTCCCTTAAAGTACTGAGGCATGGTTATTGGATTATTAAAATTTAAGATTCATATGACAAGGTCATTTGTTTGTTTTCTAAACAAAATCCCTCCAAAGTGCTGCTTAGATACATATACTTATGATTGCAGACTTGTGCTTTTAAAAGCCTTTGAAAGCCATTTTGCAAAGGGAGAGTGAGTCTAAGGGATGAGAGACAATGTAGTACAGGATCCTGCAGAACTGAGGAAGGCCAAGCAGGTAGCTCTTCTTATATATGTCTGTTTTGTAAAAGTAGTAGAATTATTTTCCCCTCTCCTCAAGAAGAAAAGAAAAACATGGATTTATTGACACAGGTAGATTTGGAAAGGTGGTTTCTTCCTTTGGGTTGGGAGGACAGAGGGAATGACTATGTGACTAAGTAACAGGAAATCAAGGGGGCTCGTGTGTTAGGCTTATGTGTTAGAATAAGCAAGGACTAGCCGGGTGGTGGTGGCACATGCCTTCAATCCCAGCTCTGGGGAGGCAGAGCCAGGTGGATCTCTGTGAGTTTGAGGCCAACCTGGTCTACAGAGTGAGTTCCAGGAAAGGTGCAAAGCTACACAGAGAAACCCTGTCTCAACAAAACAAAACAAACAAAAAAAAATGAGCAAGGGCAGATAAGGAGGGTTTCTGAAGGGTGACATATTTCAGAGTATTTAGGAGTTGGGGTGAGGGGAAATAATGGATTGTTTCAGATGGCTGACTCATCTGAGACAGGGCCCAGCCAAAAGGAAACTCTGCTTGGAGATAGCAGCAGAATTCTAGAACAGGGCTTGGTGATAGAGGTTAGGAAGGGTGTCAGGCTAGGAAGGACATCATAAGAAAGACACTAGACACAAGCCTCAATAGTGTTATCACTTATTTTTTCTAGTAAAAATTTCTACTTCTTTGGAGATGGGTTTTATGTTTGGATGGATTGAGGAAAAATAAAAAAAAAACTTCCTGAAATCATATATTGTATACCTTATTTATTTTACACTATAAAGTGGAAAGTATGGTGTCGCATGCCTGAGATCTTAGCATTTGGGAAGGTGAAGTGAGGAAATCCACACAATTCTGAAGATAGCCTAGGCTACACACCGAGTTCAAGCTCATGCTGGGCTATACAGAAAGACCTTGTCTCAACAAAATAAATTAAAAATACTAACAAAACAGAAAAAAATGACAACCAAAATTAATTCTGAGTATGTCATTTGAGTACCTTCTATAAACATCACAGAGGTGGTAAGACTGGAAACTTAGTGATAAAGGTAGCTAAAAACAAAGAAGCCTTTAAATACAATGCTGCTGGGCCAAAGAGATGGCTTAATGGGTAAAGAGACTTGCTACCAAGCCTAAAAATCCAAGTTCTATCCTGTAATCCAAATAGTGGAAAATGCAACCAATTCCTGTAAATTGTCTTCTGACTCCATATGTGCACATATTTGAATGCACACAAAACACAAAAACAAATGCAAAGCATTTTTAAAAATACATTACTGAAAGTGAGGAAAAGGGAGGAGATTTCATGGGGCCTATATAATGCCTTTGTCTAGAAGAGTTAATTTCCCATCTGTCTCAGCTCTACTGGACCTTCCTTTGGAAATACCAACAGTTTTCACAGAGCATGATTACAGAAATCCCCTTTGTTGACCACCAACTTTCTTTTTTTTTTTTTTTACTCTTTCACAACTGAGACTTTATTGGTTGAGTACACAGACATTTCAATTCTTAAAACATGGACCCAAACTCTAAGAGTCAGACATTGTGTTCATGTACCCAAAAGAGCCATGTGTTTTTTCTCTTTGAACTTATTCCAGTGATGTTCCAGCCTAAACTTGGCAAGTTTTCCCTAAGACCTCACATAACAATCAAATGCTCACAATCCTCAATTCCACTGACTCACAATTTTATGCCACATACAGTACATATTCAAAATTTCAATCTTTCACAGCACATTATCACAATTGTTAGGAAAATGGACTGCCGTGACCAAAGACAGTTCTGACAGGGCAAGGACCGAGGAGTGGTTTTTAGGATACAGTTCTACTAGAAACACGAGACCAGAAATAACTGAAAATATTCCAGACACAAATGCACGGCCAAGACTCCAAGTATGCTTTGTGTTGTAGGATATAAAACTAGCCCCCTCTACGGAATGTTATGGTGACCCCCGAGACACTCACAGCCTCTCCTGATTCAGTATCCTGCTCTTTTCTGGTTGTACCAAAAAATAAACAACCAGCAAGTGATTTAACCTCTTAAAAAAATCATTTACACTTAAAAAATGGGATGAGGCGGGACTTCCTCCCACCTTTTAAAAATGTTTCTAGAGCTACTAAAAAACTCGCATTTACAAAATAGTTGATAAAAATATTCCTCTGGATTTTACAAGAAGGGAGGCGGGGACACTGACAGACACGATGGATGGTTAGTCGGACTTGGCTTCTTTCTCTTCGACTTCAGAGGCTGGACTCTGGTTCTCAGCCTCTCCATTTTCTGCAGGCACGTCTGTGGTCTGCTGGTCAGCCACCTCCGCCTGTTTGCCCTTTGCTCCCCTCTTCCCTTTGGTTTGCACTTTTTTGTCTGACGGTTTATCCTTTGCCGTGGCCTTCTTCGGCTTCCAGTCCACCTTGGCAGGGGCGGGCTTGGGCTCCGCCTTCGCCGCTCCATCCGCGCTAACCTTCCTCTTGGGCATCGTGGCGGCGCTGGGTGAGAGGTGCGTGGGAGGCCGAACCCGTCACGGAGCTACACCGCCTCGGCCGCCACCGCACGAACTGCTGCGACCCGCCGCGGGGGCGGTGGGAGAACCGGATCGACCACCAACTTTCTTAAGAGTCATCTATACACTAAGAAGCCAAAATTACCTAGTGGTGACTCTAAATAATGGAAAAGAAAACCTTAAAGCATATTCCACTTAAAAACAACAGCATCTTTCCACTTCTGTTTTGCATCATATGGGATAAATACCAAAAGTTGGACTAGCCAGGTGGTGTTGGCACATGCCTTTAATCCCAGCACTTACTTGGGAGGCAGAGGCAGGTGGATCTCTATGAGTTCAAGGTCATCCTGGTTTATAAAGCCAGTTCCAGGACATCCAGGGTGTTACACAGAGAAACCCTGTCTCAAAAAAACAAAACAAGAAGTTGGACTAGGTATACACACAGAAACATTACTTACTATACAGAAACATCCCTAAATGCCTCTAAATACAAGTAAGGTTTTTATGTGGTCTTTTTATTCTGCTATTTTTTAAAAGGAACTGGTTTAACCAGCATCATTCTTTACATCTTCTCCATATAAATATTTCCTTCATTCTGTTTGCATTGGCAAAAACAGGAGGAGGCTCGGAGAATAAAAGAGAAGGAAGGGAATACAGGGAGATGATCAACAAGAAATATGCATGAAAATTTATAATGAAACCTAGTATTTTATATGGTAAGGTTTCTTTCAAGAATTTTTAAAAATTTATTCTTCTCTGCTACATTATATCCCAACCACAGTTTCCCCTCCTTCCACTTCTCCCAGGTCCCTCCACCTTACATTTTCCCCAGATATACTGCTCCTCCTTTTCCCTTCAGAAAAGAGCAGGCCTCCCAGGGATATCAACCAAATATAGCCTAACAAGTTCCAGTAAGACTAGGCACATCCCCTCATATCAAGGCTGTACAAGGCAACCCAGCAACTAGTAGAAGCAAAAGGGTTCCAAGAGCAGACAAAGGAGTCAGAGACAACCCCTACTCCCACTACAAGTCCCACAAGAACACCAAGCAACACAACTATAACATACAGAAGTCCTATATCAGACTCATACTGGCTCTGTGATTGTCACTTCAGTCTCTGAGTCCCAATGAGCACAGCTTAGTTGATTCTGTGCACCATGTTATATGGTAAGTTTTAGAAAGATTTTAAGTGGCTTGTCATGTAGCTCAATTAGTAGAGTGCAGTATGCAGGAGACCCTAGGTTTGAGTCTCAGTACTTCAGAAACTGAATGTGATATCCCACATCTGCATTCCCAGTACTAGGAAGGTCTTGAGAGCTGGATCAAAAGTTCACAAGGTTATTCTTAACTACAGAGCAAATTAGAAGCCAGTCTGGTATACAGCAAAGAAAAAATTAAGAAAAAAATCCTATTCATGTGAGTAACTTAAATACATCCAGACTTTAGTGATCTGAGAGTTTCAGCCTGTCAACAAATGACATTTATGGAAATTCCACTTTATGTGTATATACTGTGTGAAGAGGCTCTGGAATAAGTTTCAGATTCAGTTAAAAAAGGAGACATTTCCTCTCTGAGAGTAAGAAGAAAGTGAATACAAAGCATGAACAAAGTCCTTTCCTTAAGGAGAGTCAAGGGAGGGGTATCAAGAGCAGATCAGGGTAATGGCTCTAAAAACACAAACATTCATTTAATATCTCTTTATATACAAGTAAGCATATTGCCTTTCATGTGAAGACTGTTATCTGGCCTAGAATTGAGTATGCATGGTTCCATATTAGCCTTGGTTTTATTTTAATGCATTCAGCACTTCAGGGTGGACATGTACATCACCCTCTGACTTTTTGTTGTTTCATAGTAATAGAGCTAGAACATACTCATCAAATAGCAACCATCTTATCTTGCCAAGGGGAACCATTATGCACTGTAGAGGGTAAGGTCAAATCTGTGCAAGTTGGTCCCCATCCTTAGGAATACATGTTGGAATATATGCTCTGATTAACAATGCTGAGGTGAGCACATTGCTTTCTTTAATGAGCGTTGGGTCATGAAAGGGAATTTACCTCTTTTAAATACATATTTTTTACATGGAGCTGTCATCTGTTATAAACATGCTCTATTGCCTAATTACAAGTCAAGTTATCCTTGGGTGGTGGACTTGTATCTCTCTTGATTCCATCTTTCTTCATCTCTATCTTCAGTTTGAATGTACCACCTAACCATATTCTGCCTCATCATTGGCAAAACAACTTTATTGATCAACTGATGAGAGCAACACATATTCACAGCATACAGGAAGATATTCCACAACACTTCCCCTTTTCTGTCTAATCAAAAAGGAAGGTTTTAACATAGTGAAAAATATATATAACAAAAAGTTATCAAGAAAAAAATTATAGTTACAATATCTAGTCTATTTGTATTTGGTAAAATTAAGAAACATTCTATCATCTATCCTATATTTGTGAGTCTAAACTTTCATATCTAATTTACCTTTTACTATAACCAAAGAAAATTATAACTATCTAGTTTTCTGCTCCATCAAAGACCCCAAAAGGATATAAGATTACCTGAGTAAATAGGAAGTAGATTGTAAGCAACTTCCAAAATTTTAGAAATGACAGAGACATCTTGCTGCCTGGAAAATCACTCAAAGTTCCTCTGTAATATTGGGGCATCTATCTTCAGCCTATAGGTCTAGAGTTTCTGGCATATTTTTCAGTGAAGCAGGAAATTAGGAACACATAAATTAATAGAAATGGGTTAATTTAGGATGAAAGAGCTAGCTAGCAAGAAGCCTGAGCCATAGGCCATACAGTTTATAATTAATGTGGGGCTCTGTGTGTTTATATGGGACTGAGCAGCTGCGGGACCAATGGGACATTGGAAAACTTCCGTCTATAGGGGGATATAGATATGATAAGACATGTCTGCTCTTGGCAGCACCAATCTACTTCAAAGAAAATGATGGGTATTGAAGAAAACTCTATATGCAGTTTACTTTGTTTGTGCCAAAACTTAGCTACTGAGCAAGAAAATGCCCTTGCCTTGATTGCTGGCAGTATGCTGTCCTAATGGGTCAAACAGGACACAAAAGAAAGTACTGCCAACCTTTGCCAAGATAAGGAATACTGCTTGCAGCTAAAGGAAATTGTAATAGGACAGGCCCATAGGGTCAAGAAAATTGGCTCAAACCAGTTGCCAAGGCATGCACATAATGTACTTTCTTATGAGCCAACCTGGAGTCAGCCTGAGGGCCTAGCAACAGGCACTGTCAAAGTTCCAGATCGTGCACAGTCAATGAGGGACAACCATGCAATGCCACCAGATTGGGACACAGCTTGGGTGCTGGGAGGAGGGTATATAAGGCCTTCCCCATCATCGAATAAATGAGACTGTGGTTTGCCTTAAAAAAAAAAGTCAAGTTATATATTAGTTATTTTAGCATCTTTTCTAAGAATTGGTCAATTTCTTAAAATAACGAGCTCCAACTCTCTGTATGAAGCTTCCATTAAATAAAGGTTAATTATTGTGTGCTTTACATTTAGAATAAAGACCTTGAAAAGCCCATGTCCTAGACAAACTTGTTTTCCCCTGCACATGTCTATGCTTCACTATCTTCTTGCCCTTGAGCACTGTTACACTTACCTGTGAAAATCTTGACTATCTTTATCTGTTTTAACCACTATGAATCATCTAAGATACCATAACTCTGTAAGTCAATGACTATCTTTTCATTTCTCTAGTAGTCTACTTGATATAGCAAATCAGTTATTGGATGTTTATCATAAAAATGAGAGTAATAGCTGAAAAAAAATGAGACATTGCAAGGAAAAATAGGAATTTGAACAAATTACACTAGAAAGGGATACTTATAAGTAATACATATATCAACCTGGAGAGATGACTCAGCAGTTGAAAGTGCTTGCTAC
This sequence comes from Peromyscus eremicus, assembly GCF_949786415.1. Taxonomy (NCBI): domain Eukaryota; kingdom Metazoa; phylum Chordata; class Mammalia; order Rodentia; family Cricetidae; genus Peromyscus; species Peromyscus eremicus. The sequence continues at coordinate 86,260,143 of NC_081439.1, read as the reverse complement.
TATTCCTGAGGACCTGAGTTTGACTTTCAGCAACCATGTCTGGGAGATCACAATAGCTCCAAGGGTTTTCACATTCTCTTCAAGTTGTTGTAAACAACCCCACACACATGGGCATATATACTCACACAGATTCAGACACAGGCACACTCAAACTCACAAGTAAACAAAAAATTTAAAATAAGTAATGAGTAATAAAAATAATGTGTAGTATTTTTAATAAAAAATTAAAAATAAATAATAAATAATATCACACACAAACATATATATATGAGGTGGAGAGGATAGAAGAGGTCAAAAAGAGGAGAAATTTACAAAGAATGCATTTTAGAAAGTCTTAGTTCCAAATCAGATTGAGGAGGGATGAGAGAAGTTTAGTGCAGCTACAGAATGTAAGACACATTGGGAATTATGATAAAGTTAAAAAACAAAAAGAATAAAACAAACCACTTTTTGTTGTTAGTAGCTTGATGTTTTAGGCAACACAGGAAATACTTAAATATGCAAACATTTAAATGTTTTTAGTTGCTGGACTAAGTTTCCTGAGACTTACTTACTTCCTTGTCTAATCACGTAAGAACCTGTCTTCTGAATTATCCTTGCTTGATTATAAATTTTTTAGGCATGTCCTATTTATTTTAATCTATTAGAAATTAGAAACCTTGTCATTTCCTTTTGCTCACTTTAGTACCTTTTACATAGAAGACACATTAAAAATAGTTGCTTCTTATGTAATTGATGCCTAACAGCTAAAATAGTCTTGACTGAAAACATACCTTTTATTAAAAATAAACACCTGCTGGGCAGTGGTGGCGCACGCCTTTAATCCCAGCACTCGGGAGGCAGAGCCAGGCGGATCTCTGTGAGTTCGAGGCCAGCCTGGGCTACCAAGTGAGTTCCAGGAAAAGGCGCAAAGCTACACAGACAAACCCTGTCTCGAAAAACAAAAAAACAAAACAAAACAAAAATAAACACCTGCAGTTAGGAATGAGTGAGTTATCATATATGAGTTATGAAACAGTTCAACTTTGAGGTGAAAAAGAGAAGCAGTTTCATGCAAAGAGTTCTTAGACAAACCTAAACTATATACTTGTGACCTATGTTTATATTCATTCCACCACCATGCAATATGCTAATGAATATGTTTCTTGAATTGATTGTGTATCTTATACCTTGGATATTCGGGGGTTAGAGTAAATGGTCAAAAATAAAGCACATGCGTTTGATCCCAATACTTCAGAAGCAAGAGCAGGTGGATCTCTGTTAGTTCAAGGCCAGCCTGGTCTACATAGTGAGTTCCAAGCCAGCCAGCACTACAAAGTGAGACTTTGGAGAGAGAGAGAGAGAGAGAGAGAGAGAGAGAGAGAGAGAGAGAGAGAGAGAGAGAGAGAGAGAGAAGAGAGAGAATGAGAATGAATGAGGGTAGTCATTTAAGGACATACCTCCTACATATCCTCAATCTCTCTCTTTTGTGAAAAGCAATTTTAAAGCACTTTTGTATAAAGTTTAGAAACTGCAAAATGATTACAATTTTCCTCACTTTATAAAAAAAGAATGGATTCTTTTTGGACTTGATCCTTACTTTTCATGAACTTATTATCTCTATTCTACTGCCCTCTGTTGTTCATTTTTAATCGGTGAGATTCTGCATTCATCTCCAGACCATACTGTGCACCAAGGGAACTGCAAACAGGACCACGGAGCCTTATGCAGGCAGAAATTAACATAAGTAATTGAACCTCATTTGTTATGATACAGATAGGTTCCTACAAAGAATGGGTAATAAATGAGAAGAGAGTACAGCAAACTGATTTGTGCATGAGCTCTGGAATCTGAAACATCTGCCCAAGTTTCAGTTGCCCAAGTCACTGGGAAAGTCTCTTTAATCTTTATAATCACCTGATTATATGGGTTATATGCCTCAAATTGGTATAGCTGGATCATACAAAATGTATATTTTTAGAAAAGGTCTTTCATGCTGATTTCCAAGTGGCCAAAATAATTTATATCCACACCAGCAATGACTAAGGGCTCCCTTCCTGTCTCTGACCCTATCTTCACTAGCATTTGCTATTGTTTATTGTCTTGATGATAGTCACCTAGGCTAGGGTGAGGAGGAACTTCAATATAGTTTTGATTTATATTTCTCTGATGGCTAAGTATGGAATACTTTTTTTTCAAATACTTATTTGCCATTGGCACTGACTTACAAGATAATTTGGATTTTTAACTTAATTTTTGCAATTCTTTATGCATTTTCCATATTAATCATCTGTCAGGTAAGTATTTAACAAAGGTATCATTATATGGGCCTTCTATCTATTCTTTTGAATGTGTTTCTCAGTAAACAAAAGCTTTCTTTATTTCATGAAGCCCCATTTGTCAACAGTTGCTCTTACTCCTTGAGCTGTCAGAATCCCATTCAGACAGTCCTTGTCTATTCCCAGATCTTGAAGCACTATCTATAAGATTTCCACTAGCTTCAAATATGTAGATTTTACATTACAGTTTTTGATTCATTTTGACCTGATTTTTACATAGGGTAGAGATAAGACTCTGATATTTCTATACATATAAATATCTAGTTTTCCAAGTAACTATTGTTAAAGAGGATTTTCCTCCACTGTATTCAACAGCTTTATCAAGAGTCAGATGGTTGTATCTGCTTGGTCTTATTTATGAATATTCCGTTTTATTTGCTTCATCTATGTGTCTGTTTTGTGCCAGTAGCATGCTAGTTTTGTTTCTATGAGTCTGTGTACAGTTTGAAGTCAGATATTGTAATGTCTACAACACTGCTCCTTTTGCTTAGGTGTCTTCTACTGTTTTGGGTTTTCTGTGTTTCCATATGAGTTTTGGATTATTTTAAACATTCCTGTGAGGAATGTTATTGAAATTTTGATAGAAATTGTACTGAATTTGTATAGCACTTTTAGTAATGTGGTAATTTTTAATAGTATTTATTCTGCTGATCCAATAACATCTTTCTATCTATTAGTATTTTCAACAACTTCTTTCTTTGAGGCTTTATAGTTTTCATTGCAGAAGTTTTTGACAAAACTCTACTAGGCACTGAGTCTAGTATCCTGTTTTCCGAGGCTGTCAATCTTCCTTTCACCTTACATCTAATCCTCTGTCATGCACATGCTCTGTACTCCAAACTGTGTCCTTTGTACACTGTATTTTCTTTTCATTTTATCATTCTGTGTATTCACTACCACAAACTCAGTACCTTTCCATTATCTTCCACCTCAAAAGATGGCTGCTCTCTAGCTGCTCCTAGTTTGTTCCCCAGAGATCTCAGCAATCAGTGTGTGTGAACAGTCTTCTTTCTATCCTTCTTGAATATAAGAAGCCTGTTTCCAAAGAACAAAAAAGCAAGCACATGAACAAACAGAAAGAAACCTGTCTCCATTCCATGAACTTTCTATTTATTTTTTGTTGACCATAACACTCTACCCCCAACAAGTTCAAAAGACTGACTCCTTCCATTCCTTCAGATTTCATCTCAAGCATCACTTTCTCTGAGAAGCTGCCCTGACCACCTAAATGAAAGCAGTCACCAATGTGCTTCTGTAACATGATCTTTTTTAGGCTCACCATCAAAATTACCCATTGCATTTGAGGGGAGTATTTTTTTTATAATCTGTGTGTTTCCCATAATTTAAAATGAAAGCTCCTTAAGAAGAGGCACTTACATCAATGTTGTGAAATATAAATACTCAATATCTAACATGCATGTTGAAAATGTCTGTTGAATAAACAAGTCTTTGTTTTCCATCTGAGAAAAGCAAGACACAGCAATTAGTATTTGTCAGTCCATAGGATAATATTGGAATCATAATCTACAGTTCACAGTTTGGAAGCTGTGAGTCTACTGCTTTAACCTGAAACTGTTCATGGCCACAAAGAATATAAGTAGTCACCCCAGGATACAAACTCAAGCAACTTAACTACAGAGACTCAAACTACAGAATCAAGGTAATAATGCTGGTAGCGAAAAATAAAACATCACAGTGCTAGAACTACACATGAGTGCTAGCTGGCCCATACCTTTCTCAGAAACTCACTGTTTTTTCCCCTTAGTTAATGGATATGTTCGTGGAAATTACTCTCCATGCCTGAGACTAGACTTATATGACATTTTCAGTTTTCTTCACTGTTGGGAAGGAAGTTTGAGAAGAAACACAGATCTGTAGCAGTAGAAATTTCTTTGCAAAATACTACTTTAGTATACTATGCTTAGCAGTAAAGACTCCTATGTTGAACAAAGTACCTTGCCTAGAGATTCCAGTAGCTGCTGTAGCAAATAAACAGAGGTTGGTTCCTGAATGCATTCACTGAAGCAACATTTGATTTTATTAGTAAATGTTCAAATATATTCTGGAGAACACGAGAAATTTTTCCTAAACTATTATTCTGCCATGAGAACGTTCCTTCTTCTGCTCCAGTTTATTTCATATAAAAATCTCCATCTCTCCTCTAAGATTATGCCATCACTGTTTAGGTTACTGTTGGTATTAGAACCTACTCTGAGTTTGCAAAGTGAACTTATTTGCAAACACTAATATATGTTATTTGGAGAGTGTAAGCCTCTCAAGAACTTAGAAAGTGGAACATTTTGGTCAAATACTCAGATTCCATGATCTCTTTTTAAAGGTCAGAAAACATGGAAATACTGACCTATCTAACATTAAGAGGTTAGGAAAAATAAGAAGTGCCAAGAAAAGAGCTTAAGGAAGAGTGAAAAAAGTTACTAAGGAGAAGACTATTCCATGTGATATCTAAAGTTAGGTAAAGAATGCTGTCAAAAAGAAATGGAAGATCGGGTATGCCAATTACACTGATAAATCAAGTAATCAGAGGACTTAAAAGTGACTTGGTCATTGTGGTTAGTGTTGTTGAGGTCACTGGAGACTTTGATGAGAGCAGTTTTGGTAAGTGGTGAATCTTTAAAAAATATGGGTACAGACAACTCACATTCTTATATGTTTTATGAAGGTATAATTTATTATACAAGGAATTACACACATTTAACTATGAAGTCTGTTGGTTTGGACATCTGCAAACATCTGTGATACTATTGCTCTTTGAAGTAGTTTTGTTCTTCAAGTGACCAAGAAATTGGGAACTATGGCAGGCAATGGAGTTGAAAGGATTTTTTTAATGGTATGAATTTTTAATGGTATGAATATTGATTAGTGTGTTTATAGATAGTGTGTGTGTGCGTGTGTGTGTGCGTGTGTGTGTGTGTGTGTGTGTGTGTGTGTGTGTGTGTGTATAAAATTCCATGATACAGGAAAATACAAGAAAACCAGTCAGATGATATATATGAGTAGACAATCAGGGAGAAGACCTAAAGGACAAATGAAGTAAAGAGCCTTAGTAATCTATCTATGCTAATAGGCTATATGGAGATTAGGTAGATATAGAAGCCCAGGTAGATAGAGCTGAAGTTCTTTCCTAATTGATTCATTTTCTTCAGTGAGATGGAATACAATGAGGAAGGCAAGAAAATATAAACTAGTCATTTAAGCAGATGGAAGACTGAACTAAGAATACATAGTAAAACCACTGAGAAGCATTAAGGATCCATTTGAAGTCTATGATAATTCACTTAAATTAAAATCAGTAAATGATATCATACTTCCCTTCAGTCAAGATCAGCAGCAAGAAAAGAGGCACAGTGTAGATGAATGTGTAGCCTTAAACAGGGCTGCAATTTTCACAAGCAAATAAGATGAAGGGAGAAAGAATAAAGAGAATGAAGGTGGTATAAATGGAAATGATTATAGCAATTGATCACTATATTTAAATATTCTGTGTGGGAAAAGAGAGACAGTGCAAACATGTGAGATAGTTAGCTCAGTGTCTTGGTGGCATCAATAGACTATTGGTAATGGGGTATAGACAAGTAGGGTACGGTAGCAAGAGAGGAGAATGCATAAAATGAGATAATGATGCGGTTTGTTACTTTATATTTTTATACTTTATATTTCAGGTGGTCTGCCATGCTTATTATGTTACTTTCTTGTTCCTAAGAAGATTTTTGGTTTTCAGTGCACAGAAGAGGCTAAAACCTTAATCCTTATAAAATAACTATAGAACAGAAATTCTGTAAAGATTGTGTTATGATATAAGGCATGAAACTAAAAAAGTACATACATACACCAGTCTTAGTCAGCTTACCAATGGCAACGTGGAATCAATTCTCATTCATAGTTACAAAATATAATCCATTAATTTTTATAAAACAAAAATCCTGATAACTCACTAAAAATAAACATATACTTCTGTTCAATAAACAAACTGAATAGAGCTGAATTTCATTAGTATTATACAATAGAGTGGTTATATTTCTGAGTTATATAGCTAAGGTATAATAGTCTGGTAATATTTCCTAAGCTGCAGCATATCTAATTTGCTGTTAACGCGGGGAAAACAAAGTACAATTGTCATGTATTTGCTATTTTAAGTTATATATAATTTGTATAAACAAGCACATTATCAAACTTTGAATGTTGAAAAATAATTTTGTCAGTTAGATATATAATCATTTACACATAATTAGTATAAAAAAATAATTAAAGCAAGGGCTCCCACCTGTAACATAAAACAGGCCCAAAATAGCTAATTTTATTTCCTTTCATCCTACACAGACCAAATAAGATATTGCTACTGTCTCAAGACCCTGCTGTACAATCTTGAACTTTTCTGGGGGTCAATTAATTCTGTAAGATTCAAGCTTTCATTTTTCCAACAAGAAACTATCTGCTCTCCTGGAAATTGCTACCCAGGCAACTGACTTGTTGACACTTAACTTTTCAAGGATCAATAGTTAGGCTGGAATTGAATTATGAGAAATGTTCGATGTCCTTGAAAATCTCTTGGTAACCATGGTAGAGAGGAAGGAATGAGGGTAGAAGGTGATAAAAACTATTTCTTTGTGTCTGAGATAGACTAGCACAATCACTTTTTATGAAACATATCTTTCCTTGTTATATTGTATAATGTGAATACTATGATATATACTCACTGAATATTTTAGACTGAAATATAAAAATGTACTAATACATTATGTAACATTTTACAGATCAGTATAATTTATGAGCAAAAATCAGGTAAATTTACTGGATACTTATATTTATTTCTTCTTTTATATTGTAGACTATTCAAACATACTCAGAAATAAAAAAGACAATATACTGAGTTGTCCTGTACTGATTACAGATATTCAAGAGTTAATAATATATTATATTTTTTATTTCAAATAGTTATACCCTCTTCAACTTTTCAAATGGTGTGACTTGCTTGTATAATAACTACTCAAATATGACTTGATAAATCACATTTGGATAAGCAATACAAGTGTCATGTTTTCTGGTTGAATAAATACAGTAAGAGATTATCTGGAAAAAATTTGTGATACATTAAGGTTTTGAGACTCTAATTTATTTCCTTGATTATTAAAGAACAAAATATCCAAATTATAGTCTCATTTAAAAAATGGGTTCCTTCCTTATATCGTGTATTTAGTGCACAATAACGATTATGGTGTGCTTCCACAGCCAACTGATTATCTGCATTTGGTTATGGCTACCCTAAAACTTGAAGATTTCTATAGATACTCATTTATATTCACTCATTCATTTCAATATACACAAAAATTCACTCTGGAATTACTGAATTACATCTTTATCTACAGATTAAGTCACCTCTTATGCACAATTTGTGAGAGTGATATGGTAGATTTTGTCAAATAATATAGATTTCATCTTTTTGTACAGCATTAAAAACATTAATTGAAAGGACTAGAATAGAAAAATTGGGAATTATTTTTTTAATTAACACTGCCTGCCAAAATATGCTTCAGTCCTCTACTATTCCTCTGTTACTAGTTTATCTGTATTCTGAGATTGAAAAATGAAGATGTTAAAATGAGCATCTAGTGAGGTCACAAATAGTAAATACTTTGCTGTGATTCAGATGAGTAGAGGACATTACTAAATATTTCATATCTTGATTTTTAAGCACAACAAAGCCCACAGAATGAATTCCAATGAGGTCAATAAAGCACAGATAATTCATTACTGATTACCTTAAGATGACACCAAATTTGGAATTTCGGATGAATACTGACATTGTGAATTTAAGAATATTTTTGTAACCACAAATTTTACTAATTTATCTATATTGACTGATTTTCTCACTTGGAACATATTTGAAGTGAGTGGTTACTATTAGATAAAAAATATTATTTACCACCCACTGCTAGCTATGCCAATGTCATGTATTATAACATTAATTTATTTTTATTGCATTTTACATTAGCATATACAGTGATGGATTTTACTATGGGGTTTTCATGAGTGTGTGTGTGTGCGTGTGTGTGTGTGTGTGTGTGTGTGTGTGTGTGAGAGAGAGAGAGAGAGAGAACTTGTGTGTGTGTAGGAATACTTATGTGTGATTACAATTTGTTCTAGAATATAAATTCCTGCTTCTCTGAGTTGATACGACCGAGTGATTACTTACTAAGGAATGATGGTTCCCAAACTTTGGTGAGCCTTACCAAGGGACATAGGAGGGCTATTTTCCAAAGTTCTACCTGTACCGTTGCTCCCTAAGGCCTGAGGCACAAATGAAAGAAGACACTAGTTATGTTTAAGTCCAAGTCTCTGCTACTGATCTAGCTGCAAGATGAGAATCACTGACTCAGATGGTATCTACAAAAATTATAATGAAAGCCAATCTGATGTGAAATAGAGAGAGAAATGTGACAACTAAATAGAATGCAATATCTGGATGATATCCTGAAACAGAAAAAAAAGAGCTGTAAAGAAAAATTGAGGAAATATAGAGTATGATATTTAGTTTATAATAATGTGCCATTGTTACATTATTTCACTAGATCATTATTGTAATAAATATATCACAGTAATAGAAGTGTAGGAAATATAAATGCCATGCTACATTTGTAATCATTCTGTTAATCTAAAGTTTATCTGAATATTTATTTTAAAACAAGTAGATTTTAATTATAGCGTCCCCCTATTAGGATAAATTTCTGCAAAGGATATTTTCTTCAGTAAGAAAATGATTAAATTTTGACATCATAGAATATTTTGTAGCATTGAACATTATCTACCTACAAAGAAACAGTGAACTTTCCACTATTTATTGTAATAAACAAAAGGAAATTCAGAGAAATTTTAATATATAAAACTTCACTTTGTTTAAACAAAAAAGAACCACAACAGGAATGTCTCTGTGTAGATATGCTTATGAGATTAAGACATGGGAAATATATGTGATACATATAACAAGCTGTTAACTGTGCTAAGAGTTAGGGTCTAGAGTGGGAGAAGGGGGAAGGAGATATTAAGACTGAAAACGTGTATAGTAGAGGCAGTAAGCAATGACTTGTTCATTAATTCAGTCTATAAACTTTGTATAGTGGGATAATGATTTGTAAAGAAACTATAAATTTATACAAACAAACAGAATAAAAAAGTAAGTCAATTAGTAGGAAAAAGAACTCCTTTTGACTGGCAGGCTTTAGTGGTGGTAAGAATTAATAAGGGGCCAGCAAGCAAAGAGTAGTGACATCCTGGAAATATAATGTCAGTCTTCAAAAGTGAATGACACCTATTTCTCAGCTTTGCCAAGAGCTGCACAAGTAGAATCTGTTGGCTATCACTAAGGATGTAGTGATAATGATTGCTGCTTCTGCCATGACCATGGGGATTCTTCTTGCCTTCAAAAGAAACTAACCTCTTCATTTGTTCCTCTCAGTACTCCCCTGGACATGTGCACAAAAGTGATTCTAAGGCTTCAGGAGCTTTCTCTATTTATACACTACCTTGTTCTCTTGGCCTTTAGAACAATGAGGACTCACTAGGGAGCTCTGAGAGCTTTTGATGAAGAAGTGACATAGCTTTACACAGGAGACAAAAATAGGAAGGGTCTATATTTCCAAGAAGTTAAAATCAAATAGCAGAGTGCTGGTCCCTGGTGAATAAGACCAGTGATTCTCAAAATGGCAGAATTGAAAGGTGAGTTAAAGGCCATCTCAGCTCTCTTTAATACCTAATGCAGTCTCTTTCTACTGTGCTAGATCCTAGGTTGTGATGCTGGGCTGCAGGGGAGATCATATTGTAGAGTCCCTAAGACAAAACAATTTGCTTCTCATTGTAAATTTCTGGCAAGAATTAGATCTGTTAAATTTTCAGGATATAGGACTTGGAACTTCACGATGACCAAGTGTTTATTGAGTTTTATGCTGGACATTTAGACAGAGTAGAATGAAGTTCATTTTGCAAATTGTATAGCTTATTTGCTGTGAGGTCTCTGGGGAGCATTTGAAGCTACTTTCCATCAACAAGAGAGGCAGCAAGACCTTGGCCTAAATGATATGTGAGGTCAGCTTCCTAGCCAGGCACCAAGATCATTGAGTCAATTGGCTCTGTGGTGAAATAATTGTTACCATAAGACCCTGGAGCAGGGGTGGTGAAGTTAGGAAAGAAATGAGTCACACAATGCTCTAAATTAAAGAAACACATGCAGTAAATAGGAGTCCTGAGTTATGAGAATCTGATAAGAATTTTGTATGTGGTTTCAGTAGCTCATTGAAACAGTTTATAAAAGTTCTTCAGCTGCTGCTGCATAACATGAGTTATACCAGCAAACATTCCAATATAACATTACCCAACAAAAGACAGCAAGGCATGTGGTTGACAAATATTTTCAAATGACACTTACCTTAAAACACAAGTGTAGAATCCACTGTCTTGTGCCTCAGCTGAGTGAAACCATATTGAATCTTCCTCTTTGCTCATCCTGACCTCTGAAAAGATGATAGGCTCTTCCAAATCACCTTTGTTTTTGTACCACATGAGCCTGAGCCCAGTACTCTGGGCCATGCTATAATTGGTGCGGATGTAACTGTAGAAAAGGGCACATTTCACTCTGACAGGTTCGCCTGCCAAAGCCATGTATGTCTTGAGATCCACTGACCAGTCAATGCAGCCATCCACTGAAAGAAAAGAAGAAAAGACATGAGATGTAGGGAACATCATTCACAGTAACAGTGAGAGAAGTAATCACTGCCATCATGAACAGGGAACTTTCTGTGAGTCAGAGCTTTGTAGAGATGGCTTTATTCAATCCTGCCAGTGACTTTATACGATACCCTAGCATCTTATTTAGATGTTAGCAAGTAGAGATGGTGCACTAAGTCTGTGTCCTTAGGTATTTTCCTATCCTCCACAGCAACTTCTAGGTAGAAATCTGTTAGATAAGCTTCTCCACAAGGCTCTCTAGCACTCCACACATGCCTATATGGTTATCTCATGGCTGCCCAGCTAGGTCCCCCAGATCCTAGCTCCAGTAGAGTGGCCTGCTAAGTGAAATGCTCCTATTAACCAGCAAATCTTTCCTCTGTGAGATCATATGAACCTAGACTGCTAGCGTGACACTGATATGCCAGTTTCGGTTAATTTTGACTGATTCTTTGGTAGGAATCTTATAAAACTAGTGTTTTTAAGAGACCCCTGCCAAGGCCAGGCCCGATCCTGGAATTAACACTTATAATCATACTTTACAGATGCAAACACTGAGATTCAGTTAAGAAGTCCTTACCCAAGGACACAGAGGTAATAAATGGTAGGAAATCAGTCTCTGACCGGAGACTCTATGTATTCTTAACCCCTACCATACACTATCTATACCTATAATTGTGACAATAGTCACTGTGTTGTTTACTTGCTGTTGAGAAAGCAATGCTGAGGTTGAAAGCATTAGGTACCTAAAGTGATTACTTGCTAATATAAATATGTATTATATATAATACATTTTATATATTATATTATTTTATATTATATAAAATGGCATGTAAATATCATTTTTCCATGGTATGACCTATTAATATCATGTACTTAAACCTAGGTTGCTTTCTCCTTATACCCTTAGGCCTTCCTTGTTGCTTAGGTGCTAAGTGCTCATAGGGATATTAATGTCAGCTTTAATCAAATAATTTTGGGTGGATAAATCTAATACTAAATAAATACAGTAAAATCTCCTTTTCCAGAAGTATTAGAAATAGATGCAAAAGATAACTTAGTATGCTATTCAATACAACCAGCATAGATACTACACTTCTGAATGCCTATTGTTTTTCAAGAATTCCATCAATGATGCTGTGTCCTTTTATATTACCTGATTATCCTTTATAAACCGTATCATAAAATGGGTAAATACTTCCATCCCAAAATGATGTTTTGCTTATAATTCTGTAAGCTGGTCTGTTTCCTTTTTCACATATTAAGGACTCTGTAACCCAGTATGTTTAATCCTTTAACCTCAGTTGACAGGAAGCTTAGAGCCAAATGCAATGCTCAAAAGTAATAACTATCATACTTCAAAGTTTCACTTTCTCTACATGAAGGGTTATTGAACTAGGGTTCAAGGGCACTCAAGGGAAAGGTGCTCTAATAGGCTTTAGATTGTTGGCAAAATAATGTGCCTATTCACATAGGCATACTTTTCTGGGGAGATTTTATACTACACTTCATTAGATTGTCAAAGGAGTGTATAGCCTAAGAACTCCATGGTTTCTTTTTCATAATTATTGTGTGGTTTACAGAGCAAACCCATGGCCTTGCGCAAGTTAAGCAAGTATTCTCCTGCTGATTGCATGGCTTCCAATCTTTTTCTAATGTCATTTTTCACTACCCTGGTTCAAATGGACTTTTATGATGAGTTCCTCAAGCAGTATGTGAAGTAGCAGAAACAGTAATTGGCTTTGGATTAACAAATTTGACTTAGCAAAATTATCTTAAACTGTAATTACCATCCTGATAGGAAAAAAAGTTTTTTTTTTCATTTCTTTCCTAAACTCCTCCAGGTTCCTCCTCTACCCTGTCTATTTTATGTATATGATCTAGATCATTGCAAGCTCAAGCTACATTTCTAATCTTAGCAGGCTAGTTTTGCCTATAAACTATGGGGCATGGTTGATATTGAAGAAAATCAAAATATTTTCTCTTGAGTCACAACATCTATGCCCAAAATCAATTTGTGACATTTAACTGCCATTAGAATTAGTTTTATCACACAGACCTTGAAAGCATGCTGAGAAATGACTTCTTGTTGAATACCGTCTGAACCACATGCGTTTGGCTTGATAGATCTATGGTCCCTTTGCTTCTTCTTCCCTTGCTTTAGGCATTAGGGAAGGAGTATTTATAAATAAGGTAGTCAACAACCAGAGAACAGAAATTCAACAACTAGGGGAAAATACAATTTCTAAATATCATTCTTTTAATTTTTTCCCCACTTTTAATATTCACAATACATGATTGCACCATGACCTATTTCAAGAGGCCTAAAGGAGTTTTCCCATAAGACAGACAAAGGGTATAATGCCAAGAATTATGAAGGCCCACATGATTCCAAATATTTTTTTGGTCACAAAACACATTAGGAGAAATCCATTCCCATAAATTAAGGTATCATAGCTTTATATCTAAAGATCATTAGACCACTACTGGATTCTAACAAGGGGGTTTGATTTGTTTTTATTGGGTTTCTGTTCTTAGCAGTTCACCTGCAGGAAAAGAATGGGTGGCATAGGATATAGTACATTTATTTTTAGATTTGGTGCTAGTGAAAGCAACTACAAAGTAGAGAGTGAAATTCAAGGCCTATAAAGTCTGGTAGAATGCCAGTATTAAGGGACTGAAATCTTGATTAAGTAGGAAGCACAGAGAGATGTCAGAGGATCACAAAAATGGAACAGTGGGTAAAAGGTCCACACATGACTGAATTTTCAAGTGCCACCAAGAGTCATAAGTATAAGTTACATTGCTGCCACAAAGATATGGTAATAACATATTCTACTTCCAGAACTGTTTGCATGTTGAACAGACGTCCGTGTTTGGAAAATAGCTGGAGATATGCATCTGCGATGCAGCCGGCAAAGACAGATTCAATAGCCGAGTAGGTGACATGGTGGAACTGAGTAGTCCACAGAGGAGGCTCGTCTATGAGCTTGACCTCATCAACCCAGCATTCAGCCCACAGAGCCATCCCGACCTGTTCTAGACGCAATTCCAGTGGCAGCTCTGTAAGCAGAGCCCCCACAGGGCTTCAGTGAAAAGTGTTTTCCATATAGACTGTATTCTTTCACAGGTGATTCCATAACTGTGTCTCTCTGATTCATTACAAGTGTGAACAGACACACCACAGGCAGGGAAACATTGTTTTCCCCCAAATGGTGAAATTCTTCAGTTGGTGAAGTTTATTTCAGAAAAATACATTGAAAATATAAAAGGGTGTCTCCTTAGTTTCTTATCTCTACCACCTTGATTCAGATCTCTGGAAGGCTCACAAATTATTACTTGATTTCGTCTTCTTGGCAGAAAATGCTTTAATATTTAAGCTTTCCAAAACAATTATAATGGAGCAAAGAAAGTCACTAAAAAATGTTCAGAGCTCTATTTTAATCATTTTTATTCCAATCTACAAAAGCAAGTAAACAGGTCTGTAATTGAGGCTCTTGACTTGAAGATTCTAAACAGGGTACGCAGATGGCTATTGTCATATCCATGCAGTTTATTTTGCCCCAACGAGACTCCTAGGAGTGAAAACAACTAAAATTTCCAGCAAAATATCCTAGGTGACACCAGCAAAGCTGTTTAACCTCTTGATAATTAGTTTCTCTCTGCCATACATACCTGCCTTCAAAACAAAGCCCTGTGGAAAATGTATGAATCCTTGTAAGAGGATATGATGCCAACATTAACAACTATCAATACAATTTTAAAGGGAAAAAGAATGCTGAGTGTAGTTAAATCAGAGTGCAATGGCCATTCACATTACAATTCTTTTACTGTTGTGGTGGGAAAATGGATATATAGCTGCACATATAATCTCTAATTCTGTATTTTTACCTCAGATTCAGAATTTGCCTCAAATTCCCCATTAAATAAAACGGTTCAATGGTCCATGTGAAACTGGAAATTCCAGACACTTAGATGACTAGTTTTGTTGCAATTTATAGCTTATGGCCTCGTAGTAACTTACTGTGTATGTTTAACACATTCATTTTTTTTAAACAGGTATTTTTTTTTAAAAGAAAAAACTGTATCAACTAGCTATCCCATTTATTTTTATCATGTGTCCTTGCTCTTCAATCAACAGGGCAATAATTAGGGGCAATTCCAGAAATTTCCACTAGAGGGAGAGCTGCCCAAGTCTTTGTGTAGCACTCAAGTTCTCCCTGCCTATTTTCTCAAACTAAGAATTTGTTAAGAGGTCACGCACTAAGCACTGGTTCTTGGGGAGGATTCACAGCACAGCTATGACGATGCACCACTGTGATGATAGAGGTAGCCAAAAATTGGGATGCAACAGAGATCTTTCTCAAAGAGGGGGAAGGAGAGCATACACAGAGCAAGTGAGTAGAGGTGGAAACACAGTAGCAACAGCAAGAGAAATTCACTGAGCCCTTAACCTTACAATAGGTACACTAGATGTTTAGATATTTTGCAAAGTCTTTTGTTGTGTTTTTGTTTTGGGTTTTTTTTTTCCTCTAATTTCATTCTCATGTCTAACCGTGAAAGAAAAGTTTCAATATTCCCATTCTCCTAGTATGAAAACAAAAGCTCAGAGAATTTAAAGTGACTTGCTCAAGGTCACTTGAGGTGCAGTGCTGGCAGCACCACCTCCATAATGCCCCAGCCCAAATGAGATAAAGTGGACGCTACAGCTTGGCTCTTAATGTCTGTGTTTCATATTCTTTCATGCATATACCCTTCCTCCTTCTAGTTCACAATCCAGTAGAAAATTAAATTCTGCTTGGTGGTGTCTAAATTGTCATATGTATGCCCCAGAGTCCACACTTGTCCAGTAGAGTTGACCTTTCAAGTTGAGTCATAGTCTATGCCTGCATAAACACTATAGGAATAATATCCATTAAGTAATATATGCCAATTATTCATCTATTAATTACACAATGCTTACAAAGTAATGAATTATTAATAATCTATTGTATCATGTTTCTTCCTAAGATGAGGTCAAAATCTTGGGTAAATAGTATCTAACCCCTATCAATGTATTTCAAATGAAATATCTAGAGATGATCACCCAAGTTTTACTATTATAATCAAGTCATAGGAATGTGTACTTATCTTAACGTTTGTATTAATAATGTACTTATTGAATACAATGTCATGAACCTCAATCTTAGAATTTTAATGTTAGAATTATATAAATTCTCTTTCTATCTCATGCCACTCTGCCCCCTAAAACCAAGCTTATTTTTATTTATATACATCACAGTAGACTCTGTCTCATGTAGTCATTTCTCCAGAACAAGTAAGTCAAATGCTCTAAGAAGTGATTGACTTGTGCATTTATTGCTAGATCTGTGCCTATTTGCCTCTAGCCTAGACTTGTGGATAGATCTGCTCATCATTTCTTTTTAAAAATATATTTATGTCTAGGAAAAAGCAATATTGACTTTTAAACTTCATCTGTGCTGCAATATCTACCAATAGACAGAAGATTTCCTGTTACAGCTCCACAGATACAATGAATGATCACTGCTTTGTTTTTTCGAAAGTGTTTTTACATTTTTTATGAATTGGATTATATGTTCCACTTCCATGCTTTTACCCCCTACTATTCATCAATGGGAAAGTTCTGCTGAAATAAAGTCCTTCATCTCATTTCAACCTCGTCATTATGCTTAATAATGGGCTGGCAACCATTTTAATTTCCCTGTCATTACAAGATCTGTGTGATGCTTTGTCAGGATCATCTTTTTTATTTTTATCTGATAGGGGAGCCTGTGTGGTGTTTTGGAAGTGAAATCACACTGGGTCATTACAACCAACTCTTCAACTCCTGATTCCCTGAGGCCTGAAAAGCTCCTGAGAAATGGTCAGTAGCCAGAAGCTCTTCTCAGATGCAGTGATGCTAATGATGAGAAGGGCCAGTAAAACGTTCGTGGGAGGCAGCCCTGCACACTAACCCCTCTGTCAGGCTTGCTACTGCCCACTTAAATCCAGAATACTTGGCAGTAAGCTGTTTTCCTGTGCCAGTTCAACCCCACCTCCCATAATCACTCACGGTTATCTGAGCCAAAAACGTTGGGAGTCATCCATGAATCTTATCTTTTCTTTCACTGACTTTCCCCCTAATCATTACTCCCATAATATATTAAGCCTTGCCATTTCTGATGTAATTCAAATATCTCCCCATTTCTTTATTCCCATAGATACTGAAGTATAGGACATCATATTTGCTTAGATTGTTATAATATTCTTCTCTTGTTGGCTTTATTTAAATTGAGATAATTTTATGTACTTTCAGTATACAACTTGATGTTCCGATATCTGTGTCTACTGTGAAACGATTAAGCTGATTACTATACTCTTTAACTCCTGTATTTCCCAATTTTGCAATTGAAACATTTAAGATCTACTCTCAAAAATTGTTCATCTATACACTGTTAATATATATATAGTTATTAAGCTATGAAATAGATATCTTAGGGCTTAATCGCCTGTTTATCTAAACCTTATGTCCTTCAGCCATCATTTCTTGTCCTCTTCTCTTTGCCCTTTGTATTTATCATTCTAGACTCTTTCACATGTTCACTCTTTCTTTCATTCCACGTGTAAGTGATATCAAGCCGCAACTACTTTTCTGTGCTTGGCTTATTTCTCTTAGCATAGTGTTTTCTATATTTGCCATTGCTGCTTCAGATGACAAAATTATTTTATAAAGCTGGACAACATTCCATCACACATGGAGATTGCATATACATAAATGTTTCCTTGTTCATTCATTTGTTGACAGACACTTAGGTTGCTCTCTGTGCCTTAGGTATTTTGAATAATGTTTCAAAGAATATACATGTGCTGATACATTGATCCATAAAAACACATATATATGTATAATATACACTTCCTACACAAATATCCCCTTGGTACACTAGTGAAATATCTTTTGGTTACATATATAGAAGTAGTTTTATTTTTACTTTTGAGGAATTTCCATATTGTTTTTCCTAATTGCTGTATCAATTTATATAACCATCAATTGTATACCCAGGCCCTCTTTTCCCACATACTTGCCAACTATTTACTAAGTCTTAACATGTGTTTCATGATGTGTCATTGTGAGTTTCATTTCCATTTGTCTGATGAATAGTGACATTGAGCACTACTTTATAAGTCTGTTAGTCATTTCTACATCATCTTTTATGAACTCTCTAATTCTATTGTCCATTTTTTCATCAAGATGTTTTCTGAGCTGTTTGAATACCACACATATTTCACATATTAATTCCCCACCTGCTATATAGTTTACAAATATTTTCTGCTATTCCATAGTTTGTCTTCATCATGTTGATTGTTACCTTTGTAGAGAAGCCTTTTACTATTGTTAAATCTATTTTTGCTTTTGTTGTATGTGCTGTTAAATGTTCTTTTTGTATTCTTCTATTATAATCTTTCTAAATGACCTCCCAACATTCCCATTCAGGTCTCCCAGACCTCTGTCATTATTGGTCATTGAACAAGAAGTCTCCTCCATGGTAGGCAAACATTCTACTACTGAACTATATCCCAATCTCCAATCTGATTTGGAAACTGTGATTATCATGAACAATCAAACCAGTGGTTCTCAACTTTCCTAATGCCATGACCCTTTAATACAGCTCCTCATGCTGAGGTGACCACCAACCATAAAATTGTTCCCAGGCTACTGTTAAGAATCATAATGTAAATATATGTACTTTTAATGGTCTTAAGTGACCCTTGTGAAAGAGTTTTAGACTACCAATGGAATCATGCCCCACAGGTTGAGAACTGGTGTTTTAAACCCATGGTCACACCCTTTTACATCTAATAACTTTCAGAGAGTCTGTACAACTCTTCACACACCCTACTCTTCAGTCAAATCTCACCATTGCCTGGGAAGGCCACGTACATTTCTTTTCTTTTTCTAAGTTAGGGTTACCCTTGCTGTGAAGAAACACCATGACCAAAAGAAAAGTTGGGGAAAAGGGGTCTTATTTGGCTTATGCTTCCACATTGTAGTCCATCACTGGGGGAAGTTAGGGCAGGAACCTGGGGGAAGAAGCTGATGCAGATGCAGTGGAAGAGTGCTGTTTGTTGGCTTAACCCTCATGGCTTGTTCAGTCTGCTTTCTTAGAGTACCCAGGACCACCTGCCCAGAGGTGGCACCACCTACAGTGGGCTGAGCCCTCTCACGTCAATCATTAATCAAGACAGTGCACCACGGGCTTGCTCACAGACCATTGTGGTGGGGGCATTTTCTCAATTGAGTCTCATTTCTCTCTGATGACTTTGTCCTTCTGCTTCATTACACTGTATTAGTATTTTCTTCTATCTATTGAACTCATACATTCTCTGAGACACAACTTTAAAGTCCATGTCTATGAAACTGTACTTGAATATTTCATGTGGATTATTTCCTTGGTGGTACACTCACCTAATGTGTTTGCTTACAGAGCTCCTTTACAAGTCAATAATATGTGTCTCATTTCATGCGTCTCACTAGGAAAAGGCTCAATGTTGCACTGAACATAGTAGGCACTTATTAAATCTTCAGGAGTTTAAAATCCTGTAGCTACATAACAAGTTCTCTGACAAGAATTATTCGAACTTCTTAGAAATACCATAAGATTCCCCCTGCTGATTCTAAACTAGAATACTGATGTGTCTAAATGCTAATAATAATGTTAGGTAGAGTAGCCTTGATGTATAAAATGTGACCATAATGATTTTGACATTAGCATACAGAAGAAGAAATGGGAATAATAAAACTATCTCCCTATCATACCCCTACTCTAGAACTCACCATCACCAACTGAGTAAAATAAATAAGTTTATATTCAGGCTCTTCCAAACAAGCCCAATTCTATCAAAGTAGCAGCCTACCAGAGTCCAAGAGAGAAATCCCCTGTTCTAGTTAGAATTCTATCTTCTTGCTCACTCAAACCATGTTCTATCTTGTGTAAGAGCTGTTACACCTGGGCTCTTGCCTACTCAGCTCTTTATTGCTAGGAACCTCACACCATATTTTTATCTTTTCATGAATTTCTTCAAATTCTTGTTCATCTTTGGGCTGCATTTACCTAGTAGTCAAGCTAGAAATGGTTTCTTACAGTGTTTTTTATATGTCACTGTCATACTCCTTTTGGTTTGATATTTATCATCTGTCTGTCTGTCTATCTATCTCTCTTTCCATCCAACCACCCACCAATTCATCCATCCATCTATCTATCTATCTATCTATCTATCTATCTATCTATCTATCTATCTATCTATCATCTATCTCTACCAGTATCTTATGCCCACTCAGTACTTCCTGGATCAGATACTTAGCAGATCTTATTGAAACATATTTATATATTCTCATCCATGAGACCTCACACAATTTAGTGCTGCCAGAGCAAAGTATATGGGTTACTAATTTCACTTTAACTGGGAGTTAACCTTTGGATTATCGAAAATCTTTCCTAAAACATCTCTATCCACTTTTGGTCATAGTTTAGAGAAATATGAGGAGAATGACATCTTTCTGGCTTAATTGAGTATTTGTCATGCCATTAAGGACATTACCCTGGACTTTAAAGCCAAGGTTGTAAAAATAGCAGAGAGATTACTGGGTATCGTAAAGCTTGGGTTCTTATCCCACTCTGCCTCTTTTTTGAGATATCTATCTGAATTGAAGAAAGTCAGTTTCTATGCTTAAAAGAAATAAAGACGTTAAACTAGATAGGCTCTAACCCAACATCAAAAATATATGAATTGTCTGATTATTGTTGAGGTTCACAGTCAAGATGAAGTTCACATAATCACTTGGCATAGATGCCTGATGATCTCTTTTTAATGTCTGCACTCAGTTTTAATATTATGAAAACCTAAAGTTAATAATATGAAAAACTCTTATGATGTCACCATCCCAAATTAATAATGTTCACGTTTTTTTCCACTCTCTTTCAGCAGCTCTGTTTTATTAAAGGAATAAAACATTGCCAACACAGTTAATGTTCCCTTTAACCAGAGCACACAGCTCCATATTCATCTTAAACATCTGCTAGGGGAGCAATCACTACTTACCTAATGTGTAGACTGATATGAGAAACTTGAAAAATAGTGATTAAAATCATGTCTTAAAAGATGAATAAAGGACAACAAACCTAGGTGTCCACTATATTTGCGGATGTTCCCAGATCTATGGGAACACACCACAGCACTTGGCACACAATGATAGGTCAGATTTTACTATCATCATGTCTGATGTTCATGCTTATATGAATTCTATATCTATTTTGCCCTAACTCTATCAACTCTATCTCTTCCCAAGGTCTGTATCTCCTCCAAACCTGTAGCTCTGGCTAGCAGCACCTTTGGGGAAGATGGAAGTATGGATCAGTGATCTTGAATGAAATAGGGAAGGAAATCCTGACAGCACAGAGGAGGCAAAGTGACAATTTTCAGTGACTTTGAGAATGTAGTGCACTGCAAGAACATTCAGAGGGAGGCCATAGCCCGAGGGAGGGCTGAGGCTCCTGGAGCTAGTCATCCTAGGATGCCTGAGTCTGGCCATGTGAATTACTGGGAGGTCTGGCTTCTGGAGGATCTCTTCTGTTAGCAGTAAGGAGAGTGGCAGGAATAGAGTCGAAGAGGATTTGAACATGAAACGAGTCTTTGGAGTTTGATGTTCCTGGAGAAGTCCTTTTCCTCCAGCAAACATTTGTGTCCTTTTCATAGGATCATTGTGACAGCAAGGTGATGGATATATGCAGGCACTTAGAAAAAACAGAATTTAATATCTAGTTAGCACTCATATTATTATTAGTTAACCATGTATTAGTTGTGTGATTAGTTGTAATCATAGTAGTAACATAAAATATTATTTGACTCATAAGTATGTAGCAATTCACATCAGTATTAAAATTTATGATATATTAACTAATATTCACTTTTCCTTATCATAAATATTAGGAATATTAGTGATTAGTTAGAATGATATTAGTTAATATTAGGAATGATAATTCACACTATTGCAAATAGTCTATTATAACAGCTGTGATAATTCAGTTTACATTTGCAAGAATAAATGAACTTATCCTAATAATAACTCCCTAAGGTGTTATAAATATTTTCATATACTTGTTTGTATTTCTGTCCTAATATCATCCTATTTTCACATTGTTCTCCAGCTGACACCAACAATGGATTCAAAGAGTCTCTCCCTTTGTTTTATAACTCTTTGGATGGTGTCCTTATTAACAACCTGCATGTAAACTTTTTATGACCAGGAAGCAGCTGTGACTAAATACATATTTTTTTTATCTCTTGTGAGATTGATTCTGATATCATGAAATAATCAGAAAATGAGAACTAAATTGGAAACCTTACTGGTGTCTTATGGATTTCAAAGCTAAAGCATGCAATCTTGTTGGTTTTTATAACTGCCTAAGGTCATTTTCATTTCTAGGCAGAACAAGCAGAGCCTACCCCATCTCATCATAGCCATCCATGTAGTCTTGTTTAGGAGCAACTGAAATATTTTGCAAACAAAGGGATTTGTCTCACTTCACTTCCTTTATGTTACTTTTTAGGGTCTTTGGGAGTCAGTGGGTTTTTGTTTGTTTGTTTCTAAGTTAGAATGTCTTATATTTGAAGAGGAAAAACAAACATCCTATAGAGATCACACACATGTGCATGCATATCAATAGAGATTTTTTTCATCTGACTAATCTGTTACTACAATGACGAGACTATGTGTATTTAGATTTAATTAGGAAAAATGAGAGAAGCAAAAGGGAAAGTGTACTTGGCTATTCAATGGTCTTTAGTCTTTACTAAATTACGTGCCAACAAAGACTGCTATGACAGTTATGTCTTGTTAATTAAGAGGACAGGAAACTAAAATGTATCTGTGTTTTGATCTGACTTTCTCATCTGTAAAACGGAATTACTAGTACAGCTTACTATATGATTCTGTTGTAACTATCAGTGAAGAAGATCTGAAGTGAGGGATAATTCATTAAGTTATAACAATAGGTCAGATATCATGATGGTAGGTGACTGACAACTAATTTTATGTGTCAACTTGATTAAGCCACTATCCAGTCATTTGGCCAATTATTATTATGGGTGTTTCTTTGAGAGTGTTTCTGGAAAAGATTGGCATCTGAATCAGTTGACTGAGTAAAATGGATTATCATCCCTAACGTGGCTTAGTTTGGCCTTATCCAATTGGCCCGAACATGTGGTGGTATTTTACTTGTACTGAAATGTGATTTTAATTGTATGTTAATAAATAAAGTTGCCTGGGGGTCAGAGCTATTAGAGCCATAGCAAGTGCGTGGCGGTGGTGATGCACGACTTTAAGGACCTGGAGGGCGGTACATACAGGCAGTGACAACCAATGAGAAGGCAGAACAGCTAGACTATTTAAAGACATACACACAGGAAGTAGGCCCCCTTTTTTCGGAGAGCTCTCTTGGCTGAAGCAGGATAGCTGAAGCAGGAAGGGTAAGGCTCTTAGTTCTGACCTCTTAGCTTTCTTCTCTGAATCGGCTCTGTGTTTCTTATTTAATAAGACGGTTGGTTACATCTACATTTGGCACCCAATGTGACAAGAATCCATTAAAAACCGTTTAACGGCAGGTCCGGCTCCCTAGCCCAGGTCGGCTTGGCCTCAGGCCGAACCAACCTTGAGCTACTTGCTTAAAGCCAGTGCTACAAACAACTCAGGCCTGCCCTGCCGAACAGGGCCCCTGCCTGTAAAGCCAACGCACATGGTTGGAGCTTAAGGTAGTCAGAGCCAAGGCTTGACTAAGCTCAAGCGGGAACACGTGGCTGGATTCAAGCTCTTAGGCAGAACTTGCGGCTACGGTTCTTGCGTGCTCGCTCTCTCTCTCTCTCTCTCTCTCTCTCTCTCTCTCTCTCTCTGGACTCACACCTTGGACACTAGGTGGCTGTTTTGAAATTCCCTCGGATTTGTACTGTTCTACGAGGACTTGGTAAGTCACTTAACATATCAGCTATTTTAAAGGAAACTATTTAAAAGAGAAATTTTTTTCCACATTAAAAAAAATGGGTTTTCTGTGTACATTGGAAGAAAATTGGGCTTTGTTTGCAATTTTAGACAGTCTGACAATGGAACAGCTATATGAGAAGATTAATGTTGATCAAATTATACATTTTATTACTATGCTTATCCTCATTTTACTATTTAAAAAGATAGTCAATTTACGTGCCAGGGTGACAGCTTTAGAAAAACCTGTTAAACCTGTAAAAATTCAGACAGAAGAAACTAACAGTGAAGTTGCTTCAAGATTGGATCATAAGGTTACAGAAAGAAAGCCTGTTTTCACACAGTCACCCTTAGTTTGTCCAGTAACCGTACAGCAGTTGCCTGATCAAATGACTACACAAAATATTTGGGCTCCAATTGAAATGTTAGATTTACGAAGGTTTAAGGAGGCAATAGTATCTTATGGCATGCATTCCCCATATGTAAAGTAAATGTTAAACTCTTGGTCAACATATAATAGGATTGTACCACAGGACTGGCGGGAGCTGGCACAAGCTGTTCTTGAACCCAGTCAAAGGCTTCAGTGGCTAACTTGGTTCAAAGATGAAGCTAAAAACATAGAAAAACAGTGGAGGGATAAAGGAATACAAGTCTGCCAGGATCAGCTTATTGGAGAAGGTCAATATGCTTCAGCACAAACACAATGTTTATATGATGTCCAAACCCTAATTTTATGTCGAACAGCAGCCTTGAATGCATGGGACAGAGTTGAGGAACCAGGAAAAAAAACTGAGTCATTTACAAAGGTTGTACAAGGCCCAAAAGAATCTTTTACAGATTTTTTTTACAAAGACTGGCTTCAGCAGTAAAGAGAATGGTCCCGAATTCAGAAGCTAGTAAGATAATAATTGAATCTTTGGCCTTTGAGAATGCGAATGCAGCATGCAAAACAATAATCAGGCCGTTAAAGGCAAGATCTGCACCTTTGGAAGATTGGATTAGAGACACGGTTAATGTTGAAGCTCATGAGCTTGATGATACGTGGGTAGGAGAAGCGATTTCAAAAGGTTTGAGGAATGTTAGATGTTTTAGATGTGGAAAGCAAGGACATTTGAAAAGGGACTGTAAACAGGTCATTCCTAGAAACAATGTTTCTTCAAGGAACAATGGCAATAGAATGCCCCTTCCTTCTGGAGTATGCAGAAGATGTGATAAGGGAAAACACTGGACCAACGAATGTAGATTAACAAGGGACAGACAGGGTAATCCTTTGCCTCAGTGTTCGGGAAACTCCCAGAGGGGCCTCATGCAGGCCCCAATAGCAAATCCAGTTCAAACCTTTCCTGCAGTCGTAGAGGAAACTCCTACCCAGAGCAATTAAATAACCAAATTCCTATTGGAATAAGTCATGCTGGTCAGGATGATGAAACAGAGAGAATAGAAAATTCAGGAGCAAATATAAAGAAAATTTTTTGGCAAACTTCTATTAATGAACAAAGACCAAAATTATCGATAAAAATAATTGGTGTTTTGTTGTCTGGTCTGGTAGACACAGGTGCGGACATTACCATAATTGCACCAGAATTTTGGCATCCAACTTGGCCTCTTCAGGAGGTAAGCGTTCAACTGTTAGGAATTGGGACATTATCTCAGGTGAAACAGAGTGCAAGATGGCTCGAGTGTATAGGTCCAGAAGGACAGAGAGGAAAATTGAAACCATATGTAGCTAACATAGCTATGAACTTGTGGGGTTGAGACTTCTTACAACAATGGAATACTCAGATTAACATCCCTCCAATCTCAGAAACAAATCATAAACTAGCACATGTTTCTGAGAGAAATATTAGAAGGCGTTATTCTGAGTGGTCACCAGCCATCCATATTATACAAGAACAGAGAACAACAACTGATGATCTTCCAAAGACATCAACAGCCCTACCTTTAAAATGGTTAACAGACAAGCCTGTATGGGTCCAGCAATGGCCTTTAACAACAGAGAAACTCCAGGCTTTAGAAGAGCTGGTAGAAGAACAGTTAAATGCTCAGCATATTGAGGAATCAACCAGCCCTTGGAATTCTCCTGTATTTGTTATTAAAAAGAAATCTGGTAAATGGAGAATGGTAACAGACCCTACAGCAATTAACAAAGTAATTCAGCCAATGGGCTCTCTACAATCTGGAATTCCTTTGCCTACTCTGTTACCAAAAGGATGGCCTCTCATAGTTATTGATTTAAAAGACTGTTTCTTTTCAATACCGTTACAAGAAAAAGACAGAGAAAGATTTGCTTTCACAGTGCCTACTTACAATAATTCTCAACCGGTTAAAAGATTTCAGTGGAGGGTCCTCCCACAGGGTATGTTGAATAGCCCAACTCTGTGCCAATATTTTGTACAACAGCCATTGGAAGTGATAGGTAAAAAATTTCCTAAATCTATAATTTATCATTATATGGATGATATTTTACTAGCTGACTCAAATGCAGATACTTTAGAAAGAATGTTTGAAGAGGTAAAGAAAATTTTGCCTTGCTGGGGATTACAAATTGCTCCTGAAAAGATACAAAGAGGAGATTCTATTAATTATTTAGGATATAAAATAGAGCTACAAAAAATTAGACCCAAAAAGGTGCAAATTAGGAAAGATAGACTACAGACTCTTAATGACTTTCAAAGATTATTTGGAGATATTTCTCATCTACGAACTATTGTTGGGGTAAAAAATGATGAACTGCATAATTTTTTTAAAACCTTAGAAAGTGACAAGGACTTAAATAGTCCAAGAGAATTATCACCTGAAGCTGAGAAAGAATTGGCCTTGGTAGAAAAGAAAGTACATGAAGGGCACGTGGATCGTATTGATCCAAAGCTGGATTGCATTTTGGTTATTTTACCTTCTAGGCATTCTCCTACAGGAATATTAATGCAGAGGGAAGATATTATATTAGAATGGATATTTTTTTACCAAATAAACTAAACAAAAAATTAAAAACTTATATGGAAAAAATCTCTGACTTGATTTGGAAAGGAAAATTGAGACTTCGTCAATTAGCAGGAATAGACCCAGCAGAAATTGTCGTACCTTTAACTAAGGAGGACATTGAAAAATTATGGAAAGAAAGTGAACCTTGGCAAAGAGCTTGCAGTAATTTTTTGGGAGAAATTAACAGCAAATATCCCAAAAGCGGTAGAATTGATCTTATAAAGAGAGCTGATTGGATCTTGCCTCGAATTATATGGGAAAAGCCCATATCTGGAGTTCGTACATTTTATACAGATGCCAACAAAAAAGGAAAGGCAGGTTACAAATCAGAAAATTTAAGTAAAGTGGTTCAAAGTCCTTATAATTCAGTTCAAAAATCAGAATTGTATGCTATTCTGTTGGTATTAATGGATTTTTCAGAACCTCTCAACATAGTAACTGACTCTCAGTATGCTGAAAGAGTAGTAGTACATATTGAGACTGCAGAATTTATCCCTGATGCTTCAGAATTAACTTCACTATTTATTCAACTACAAGACACAATCAGGAAAAGGAGTCATCCTTTATATATAACTCACATTCGATCCCATACTGGTCTGCCAGGCCCTCTAGCACAAGGCAATGATGAAATTGATAAGTTATTAGTAGGAAATGTGCTGGATGCCTCAGAATTTCATAAAAAAACATCATGTCAATAGTAAAGGTTTAAAAAAGGATTTTTCCATAACCTGGCAACAAGCCAACGAAATAGTAAAGGAATGTCCTACTTGTTCCTTCTACAATCAAATGCCATTACCAGCAGGATGTAACTCAAAGGGTACTCAAAGGAATGAAATCTGGCAGATGGACGTGTTTCACCTTGCAGAATTTGGAAAACTGAAATATGTACACCACACTATCGATACTTATTCAGGATTTCAGTGGGCAACTGCTTTGAGTTCTGAAAAAGCTGATTCTGTAATCACTCATTTGCTAGAAGTTATGGCCATGATGGGTATACCTGCACAAATCAAAACTGACAATGCTCCGTCATATGTCTCTGTTAAAATGAAACAGTTTTTTGCTTATTACAATATAAAGCATATTACAGGCATACCACATAATCCTACAGGTCAAGCAGTTATAGAAAGATCAAACAGAACTCTAAAGGATATGGTAAATAAACAGAAAGGGGTAACAAAAACCCCCAGAAATAGACTGCATAATGCTCTATTATCTTTGAATTTTCTTAATGCCAATGAGAAAGGAACAACAGCTGCAGAGAGACATTGGATAATAGAAAAAACTACGGAATTAAATCAGCCTATATACTTTAAGGATGTGCTGACCTCAGAATGGAAACCAGGGTATGTGTTACATTGGGGACGAGGTTTTGCTTTTGTTTCTACAGGAGAAGATAAGTTGTGGGTACCATCAAAATTGATAAAGGTTCAATTTGAACAAGAGAAACCTCTTAATTAGATGAGGTGATAGCTCATCAACCAACATGAACATCCAATTTAAACTAACTTATACCAGTAACACATGTCTTTTCATTTAATCAGATAATAACTTGCCAAAAAGGAACATCCCCAAAATTAGTCTTGGGGAAAGGTTTTTGTTTTTGTCTTTTAGGAGAATGAAGGTTAAGGAATCTGAAGAACACTGGACAAATAAGACAACTGAAGAAAAGGGACAAATCATCTATCCCAGGAAGCAGAGTGAAATGGCGTATGGGTATATCATCTAAAAAATTTTATGTCTTCCTAAATGTTTGTTTCTGCTCTTCTCTAAAGATCTAACACTATTGGTCTTCTAATAGTACCAGTTCAATTAAAATTTAAAGCTGACTTTGGAGTTGGAGAATGGCTCTCTCCTTCTTTAAACTCAAGCATGTTGTTAAAAGGAAAATGCGAACTCCCTGTATCATGCCAGAATAAAAGAACCATCTTCTGCTATGAGACAGGAGAAAAGCCAAATTAATTAAGGGACTATTCTATTACTAATCTCAACTCTTTGATTCTATTCTGATTCTTTAAACTTTTCTTAAAGTATAAATTTTATGTCAAAACTTACAAGATTAATATATATAGATACATAAGATATGAATGGTTATATAGAGTACTAATTAATTCTAGAAAAAAGGCTTCAATTAGCTGCATATATATGTCTTTATGTTCGAGTCTCTTATCAGTTTTCTGCAGGAAATCACGGCCAGGCCTAACATCAACTGAAGTCTCCAGGAAGAAGTTGGGGCCCCACAACAACAACAATTCCATGTGGACAATAATAACATCACTAAGCTGACAAACGTCATCTACAGATCAGCTTTGAACTACAAGGTGCTCAGAGCAATTTTGAGATGACTAGCTGAGATGATCCAGTCTCAAAGACTACTTGAATAAGGACTTGAGATAAACCCTGAACTTTGGCATTATACACAGACTGGATAATGAAGGATATAGTTACCTTTCCTAGAACTTGACAATTAACCTAAAATTTTTCTTTCAGGAAAAAAATAATTTCGCCCATACCCAGCAGGAAGCAATTTTAAGGATACGACACCCACATTCTCAAAGAAGTGGTGTGGGGCGGGTGGTTTTTTGGTCTTTTTTATGGGTTTTGGGTCTGGGATAATTTTCATTGTTTAGGGGGGTTGGTTACAAGTTGTTGTCAAGGGTTAGGAAAAAGACTAAGCAGATTAGATTTAAGGTTCTTATTTTAAAAAAAAGAGAGAAAGAAAGAAGAAGAAAAAGACAATTACTAGTTTTAAATACTTTACATTGGATTGGATTGTTTTATATTGTATACAAATTATATATATTGAAATTGATATTGTTAGAAAATGCTATATGTATATTTCTAATTGTACTTATATCATTCATTTAACAATGCAATTTTCTGATCCTTGAATGTTATTATTACCAACTATTAGGATATAAAGAAATGATAGTAGTTAGACATTACAATAGAACTTGTAGTCATATTAGATATGTTTTAAAAATTGAGCAGATATATTTTAGATAGGTCATCCTCAAACCCTTCAGAGATCTACAGAATATGGCATTTAAAATGTTTTAATAACTTAGAAAATTTTTCTTTTTTGTTATGACTATAAGACATGTCGGCTCCTGGCAGTACCAATCTACTTCAGAGAAAATATGGGCATTGAAGAAACTGCGTATGGAGTTAGCTTTCATTGTGGCAAAAGTTAGCCACTGGACAACAAAGTATCCTCGAATCAACTGCTGACAAAATGGACAGACAGGACATGAAACAAAGGACTACTGATTCTTGCCTAAACAAGCGTGGTTATGGCTTTATCAAAAGGCATCTTCTGAGGCCAGGACAATATGGCACCATCCCTGACGTGGCCTTCGCAACTCGGAAAAGGTACAGTGCCCTTTTCTTCGAAGGCAGCTGAACAGGCAGTGGGCCGATGGCTTCTGATGTGCAATGGAATAGCAGCTGAAACAGTTATTCTTGAAGAGTAACTAAGCTCACGCCTCTCAATAGTAAACTGGCATTTGATAGAGGGATGTGGAGAAGAACGGGATGCTCAGATGAAGCCATATGTACACAGCCAAGAAGAATGGACAGCTGAATTAAAAAACCATCAACAATTTCCAGAATTTAAAATCCTGAATCATGACATGACACTAGTGGAATTCAGGTGTTTCTGGTGCATGGACTGCTCTCACCCAATGTGAGGTTGAACTGTTGACCTTGTGTATATCCTACTTCACAAATGAGTCTGTCAGATATGCTAAGCCTATATAGCCTGAAGATGATGCCCCAGCATTGCGGAGAAACCTCAGGTGACTGTCCAGGCAGCTGGCTGTTTCTGTCAACTCACAAATTTTTTGGAAGTTGCTTGCATGCACTTTCTGTTTTTATTTTTGTTAGCTAATATTATTTCCTTCTTGGGTCTCTGAGGGAGTTGAAGATTAGTTAGTTATAGTTGAAGATTAGTTAGTTATAGTTGAAGATTAGTTAGTTATAGTTGAAGGTTAGTTAGTTATAGTTGAAGAGTAATTAGGATAGAAAGTGAATTAGATACATTTTGGACTTAGCAAAATAGGATAATGAAATTATTATCTCTGAATTTGTCAAATACAAATGAACTAGACATTGTTTAGACATTTATTATTTGTATATAATGTATATAGTTATTGTACTTTTGTATATAGTTTTTCTTTTGTTAGTTATAACCTTTTTCTTTTTTTTCCTTTTTATTAAAATAGAAAAGGGGAAATGTGGTGGTATTTTACTTGTACTGAAATGTGATTTTAATTGTATGTTAATAAATAAAGTTGCCTGGGGGTCAGAGCTATTAGAGCCATAGCAAGTGCGTGGCGGTGGTGACACACGACTTTAAGGACCTGGAGGGCGGTACATACAGGCAGTGATAAGGCAGTCATGTGTTTAGGTTTACAACCAATGAGAAGGCAGAACAGCTAGACTATTTAAAGACATACACACAGGAAGTAGGCCCCTTTTTTTCGGAGAGCTCTCTTGGCTGAAGCAGGATAGCTGAAGCAGGAAGGGTAAGGCTCTTAGTTCTGACCTCTTAGCTTTCTTCTCTGAATGGGCTCTGTGTTTCTTATTTAATAAGACGGTTGGTTACATCTACATGAACAGAACACAAAAAAAGACTGAGCACAAGGATTCCTTCTGCCTGACTTCCTTAGAGCCAGGACATTGGTTTCTTTCTTACCTTTGGACTTTAAATGAAACATGGGCTCTTTCTGTGTCTAGAGACTGTTAATTTACAGGATATAATTTATATCATCAGTCATGCTTGGTTTCTACCTTGCTGACTGCAGATCCCATGAACTTACAAGGCTCCATAACCACATAAGCTACTTGTAAAATAAATGTCCTTATCTCTCATGATATCTATCTATCTATCTATCTATCTATCTATCTATCTATCTATCTGTCATCTTCCTACATATCTGTCTGATATATATATATTATTTCTCTAAAGAACTGTGATATACATTGACTAATAAACATCATCTCATTTAATCCTTATCAAATCCCAAGCACAAAACATCATGAGTTCTATATTTGGGTGATGACACTGAAGCTCACACCAATAAAATCATGATTCCTAAAATGTTTCACGTTGTTGACACAGGGAAAAGACTATCATGTGATACTTTATCTGGGGTGGAGTGTGTGTGTGGGGTAACAATGTTATTGCCTGAATTGTTTGTTTATCCCAGGCTTTATCAGCCCTTCTGAAGGATGACGGATCAATGCATTGTTGTCCCTGTAGCCTGTCTATGACATACTGGGAAATAAAAAATTAAATTATCTAAGCAAGATCACATGCTTTGGGGAAGTAGAAGAGGAAAATTATTAATATTCAGATATGCCTATATTTGAATTCAGAATCTGTCACTGACTTGCCTATGAATTCATGTCTTTGGGGAATTAGGATAACCTCACCATGCCTTAATTTCCTCATATGTGAAACTGGGCTTTTTTATGAGCCATCAAAGAACAAAATGCAAATTATATAGTGTTCAGTATAGACCTAGATGCATAATAAACACTGTAACTACTACTACTGCTACTACTCACAATAATGATAAATGGAGTAGTAGTGAATATCTGATGCCAAAGTCCATGTTTTCTCCTGAAGATACACTCCCCTGGCTCTAGCTTTGAATCTTGCCATAAACATTCCATTTAGATTTCAACAAAAGTTCTCATCGGGTGGGTATATGTGGCAGTAATGCATTTGAGAGGGCAGGGCATAGCACTATCATGTGCAGCCTTTCTACCCTTAAAAATTGTCGTGACAGAATTAATCAGAACTTACTTAATTCTTGTCATCTTCTTCCAAATAGTCTTACTGAATTAACCAAATCAATCATATAGCTTGTGACCATGAACTATAGTGCAAAGCCCCACGGTGACACACATAGGTATGAAGAAGAAAAAAACAACAATGCTCATCTAATAGAAGTAAACAAATCTCTTCTGAAAAACTTCATCTCAGCCCACATGTACCTGCATGAGACTTAGGAAATTGTTTTTAGTAAGAGAACTTTTGGGAGATGCCAGCAAAATCTGTGGTCACAACATGATATATATACCCTTCACGACAGAGCCCTGGGCCAACTGTCCCCCTACCTCATTAAATCTGGATAGCACTGTTTAAACTGCTGGCTCACTACTCCAGTCAGTGATCTGGGAACTCCTTGATTTTAGGATCAGACAAGAGGTGAGAAACGTTGGAGCACTAAGCCCACCTTGCCTAGTTATCTGGTTGAAGAAAGGCAAGATCAAACCACACAGAGTAATAATAATGACAAAGAGGAACAGACAGAAAGAAGGTAATAATTTATAATAAGGCTTGTAACATTTGATGGCATTTTTTAAAACGGTCTTGCTGTGAGTTTGTCTTAATTATAGAAGAGCTGTCAATCAAATGGAAGCTCTCTCCCGATTCCCTATTAAAGGCTTCATCAAGAAGCCTTTTCTTGTGAAACTGTGCAGCCTCAAATCTAGGTCAGCCTGCCTCCATTTATGTGAAGCAAAGATGTTCTTCTTTCTGTGCTGTCAGTCATTCCGGGTCATCTGCTTTCTGATTAATCTGGAAGCACAAATTCTCAAAATCATCCATCCAAGTGTTTAGAATGAGCAGGATGGAACACAGATAACTCCATGATTAAGAAGCTCATTCACCTTTTCCTTCCTTATCTTTTCTTTCTTTTTCTTTTTTTGTATGTGATTTCTTAGGATGTCAGTTTCAGAATAAGGGATAGTTGCTTTGATTATTTTTCCAAGGCTTAAAACGATAATGAAGGCAAAAACTACTGGCATTTACAAAAGGAGACAAGGCTTTGTATTTTCCCCTATTGCATATACACAGTAGATAATACATATTCAAAAAGAATGGGCCAGATAGGTCCTTAATCTCTGTCACTTCCAGGTCATATACCTCGTATAGGCTCAGTGGAGATTAGTGAGTTTGGATGTTAATTGCTTTTAGTGAGCAATGAGTTTAAGTTCTACAGTTCTCTATTTTATCATCTTATTCATTAATTTGCTCATGTACTTTAATTAGCATTTATTGAGTAGCCATGCATTAGGCACCAGCATAAGTCCTGGAGCTATAATGTCTAGCAATCCATGGTCCCCACTTTCAGAAATGGTACCATATAGTGCACTTAGTACACAATTATGGTGATGCTTTTAGTAGGTAACAACAATGTGCTTACTATGTGCCAGACACTATTGTAAACATGTGTATTTATTAACTTAGTCCTTACAATACCCTCTTGAGGTTAGCTCTACACTTTTATTTCCTAATTTCACAGAAAAAGAACTTAATATTAAGTAATCTACCCCCAAACTACTTGGCTAGAAAGAGAGAGCTTATAAAGATATTGCTCCCAGAGCCATATTTTGAATCAAGCATTAAGCACATTGCCTCCTTAATGTGATATGGAAGAAAGTATGTTGTGTCATGGAAGGCACTAAGCCAGACTGGGAGAGGAGATAACCCTTGACCTTTTCAAGGAGTAAGGGACCAAAAGATAGATGAATACAGAGAATAGAATATTCCAATTAGAGGAAACCACACTTGTGAAGCCCACAAAGGCCTAAAACAATATGGCATGTTCAGGAAACTACCAGAAGTTCCACATGGCTGTACACACAATAGCAGAGAGATAAGAAAAAGCTAGATCATACACAGACTGGGAAAAAGCTAGGAATTTTGGCAATTACTAATTACTATGAGAGCTATGTGGAACCATTAAAGGGTCTTTAATGATTTGTCTAAGATTTTTTTTGGGGGGTTTTCGAGACAGGGTTTCTCTGTGTGGCTTTGCGCCTTTCCTGGATCTCGCTCTGTAGCCCAGGCTGGCCTCGAACTCACAGAGATCCGCCTGGCTCTGCCTCCCAAGTGCTGGGATTAAAGGCGTGCACCACCACCGCCCAGCTTGTCTAAAATTTTTTAAGCATAATGGTCACTTATGAAGTTATTGTCATAGTCATGTAAAAATATGTGATTTGAGTCACAAGGAATAGTAGAGGGATAGATATATGTGTCGTAGAGGTAGAAAGATTGTATATGTAAGAGATGAATGCATTCCAGGTACAGTGGCATGTGCCTTTAATCTCAGTGCTTAAAGAAATGTAGGCGGGAAGACTGCGACAAGTTCAAGGCAGGAGATACATCACTCAAAAGTGCTGGCCAAGGAGCCCACATGACCCTTTCTAGGTTATTCGTATGGAGTCCTTCTCTCCTGAATTTGTATATTTTGGGCTTCTGTGGGGCATATTATGGTTGTTAGCTGGAACTCAGATAGGGAAGGTCTTCGTGTCATTTTCTGCCAACTGATTTCTTTAACATGTTAATCTCAACATAGCTTTATCCATTTCCTATTCTCTCACCAAAAGAGCAGCTCTGGACAATTTCCATCTTTACCAAAACCTGTCAAACAAAGATGGATATGAGAATCCAATCAGTTATCACTTCTGAGACACAGGCTAATTGGTAGGAAACCTGCAGTTAGCTAAGATGAGTGAATTCAAGGTAACTCAACATTTTTGTTTGGTTTTCCAAAGGCATTTGTTTACAGCATTTTCTCTGCCTTTAGCTCTTGACAAGAATACGAAAAGGTCCTAAACTTGTCATAACAGGAGCCTAGTTCATCTGCTTCCCAGATACTCCATTATACTAGTATTTGTTTAGTAGAAGAATCCTCTTAAATCTCTTCTTTAGAATTCAATGGGACTGGAAGTGTTAAAGCAGTGGTTCTCAGCCTATGGGTCATGTCCCCTTTGGGAGATCAAATAAACCTTTCACAGAGGTCTCCTAAGACCACCAAAAACCATAAATATTTACATTATGATTCATAACAGTAGTAAAGCTACAGCTATGAAGTAGCAATGAAAATAATTTTATGGTTGGGGGTCATCACAGCATGAGGAACTGTAGTAAAGGGTCACAGCATTAGGAAGGTTGGGAACCTCTGCTTTAAAGGGTAGGGCTTTACATAGAACTTACTGATAGATAAGTAGGAAAGGACCTTAGACAAGTCTCTTTTAAGTCTGGGCAAGGCCTGGCTGTGTGCCGTTTCTTGAGTCTGAATTGGTGATTTTCTAGGAATAGGGGAAGACCAAAAGGTACAGAAATGACAGGAATTCCCAGACACCAGGGAATAAAGCATGGAGGAGAGTTGCTGAGGTATTATACTTGCAAATACTACTAATTTAATCCGAAGTCTGCATGAAACATTAGCAGAGCTATCAAGTGTTCCAGAAAGTGTATTTTAGCTTCAGATAATACTTGTATGAAAAACAAAACAGCTTACAAATTTGCTAGCAAGTCCTGGGAAAATTCTTACCCTCATTATCTATATGGGGAAGGTTTGGAAGCACAGGCGGAAGGAATCACAAACAGAAGCGAGAGCCCTGCTAGTTTCCTTCTGTATGTTATTATCTTGAGGAATGTAAGTACTAAAAAGGCTGGTGGGTCCCACAGGGATGTTGTACTTTTCATCTGAAATATGAAATAAAATATTGATTTCGTTTTCTTTTTGGATTGATTGGTTTGTCTGAGACAGGATCTCATTATGTCATACAGGCTGGCTTGGAAACTTGCTCCATAGGCTAGGTAGCCTCAAACTTGCCACCCTTCTGACTCAGCTTTCCAGCTAGTGGAATTATAGGTGTCTGCCATCGTATCTGACCAATAGGGTAATTTTCATACAGGTTTTTGGCGAAGCATAGAACAGGAGTCAGCATTTTTTTTCATAAAGGGCTTGATAATAAATATTCTCAGCTCAAAGAGCCATATACATGTTATAAAAACAAGAAACCAGCCATAGAATATGCAATCAAATAAGCACAATTGTATTCCAGGAAAACTAAAAAACAAACAAACAAAAAATAGTATTGAGACTAATTTAGTTTGTAAGCCCTGGTCTCCAGTTTAAGGAACCACAAGACAATTGCCTAAGTCCCCCTCTGTTATATCTGGAATGTTTGTGTAGCCCATGCTGCACATGTTGAAATCCTTTGGCTCATGAGGTCACACGTAATACTGTAAAGCAAATGATCTTAATTTCAGCAACAAAAGAAAGTCTTTTTATCTCTACAGGGTCTTATTTATGAAGCAGTTGTCTAAGAATTTTCATTTCTTCCTCACAACAATCATGAGGAGTGAGGTTGACAGAGTTTTTATTGATATTTCAAGTCACACAGGAGAATGAGGCCAAGAGAAGCCATCATTTTACTTATGTCACCCTGAGTTATAATTCCATTCTTAATTCCATAACCTGTGCTCCTGCCAAGACAGCGCAAGATAACCAAATAGTTTATATTATTATATAACCTGAATTACAGTGTCATTTAACAATGGTGAGTGGACATGGGCTGGGTTGAATAACTAGACATTTATTCCTCAGCTAAGGAAATTTATTCCAGTCATTAAATTCAGTTCAAGAAGCTATGTGGAGATAAGCTTGCTGAAGTCTTCCATAACAGTTTTCAGGATCAGAGCCAGGGAAGCCACATTAGAAGGGAAAAAGTACCTAATGCCATCCAGTAACTCAATCTCCATGGAGAGGGTCCAAGTTATACGTACCTCATAATGAACTCTAATTTATGGCAAATAATCTTTTACTGAGATTCCATTGGCAGGTTTTTCTACTGCAGTTTTGCAAGCTGTATAGTCTTAAAAACTATGATGAAATAAAGATTTTGAGAGACAGGTGATAATAGCAAATGAAAAAGTTGCACCCAAATTACCATATTCCCATGTGAGTAATCATTTTATAATGCATATTACACTTTCCAATTTCTAACAATTTGTGATTTTATTTAAAATAAAATCATGTGGTTTGGCAAACTGGGTGAATTTTATTATGAACCATAATAACTTATGAGCAATTATATAAGCACATGTACATAGCCTCTGAGTAATTTGTCTTTCTGCTTGCTGTCAAATCAATAATTTTTGCACTTTGAATCTGCCTATAATAATTTTGCTGTGGCACCATCACCTGCAGCAATTTATACTGTGCAATTGTTACACCCATTTGTCTCCTATCTTGTTACTCCCAAGTCCAGTTTTAAGTTCAAGTAAATGAGAAAAACACATAGTAATTTGCTGTTTTGCTTTCTAAAGGAGGCTAGTGGCTTAAGTAGTAAATAGTTGTTAAATGCATACAATTCAAAGAGATCTCTCTCTTGCAGATGGATTATTCCAAATATTTTCATGTGTGGGCTTAGAAACCTAAATGTTTTTCAGATATTCTATTGGTTCCCCTTCATTAAGTTCAGAAGAACTATGTTGATAGATTTCTCCAGTATGAGACCACAACAAAACCCAGACACATTGCAAGAATTTGATACCAATCCCAGATCTATTTTTGGGATCACAGATAAAATTAAAATCAATCAGCATCCCTTTTTCTCTCTCTCTCCCTCTCTCCCTCCCTTGATGTGCTGTCTTAGATTATTTTAAAGTTCTAGATGATTAGTTCCACAGAGAATAAATAAATGGCAGAAGAATAAACTAGATTGAAAAATATTCATATATTACATGTATATATATATATTAATGTTTATATATACACTTGTAAAATTAAAATAGAGAAATCCTCTAAAGGCAAATCAATAATTAAAGTAAATATTATATATGATTCTCAAACCAGTCTCACATTTTTGCCTCATGTGTTCCTAAATTGTCCCTGGATGTGGTTTACATGCATATACAAACATTGATTAGACTGTATAATAAAACTAATATGAGAGATGAATCCCAGATGCCAAGCCA
This sequence comes from Peromyscus eremicus, assembly GCF_949786415.1. Taxonomy (NCBI): domain Eukaryota; kingdom Metazoa; phylum Chordata; class Mammalia; order Rodentia; family Cricetidae; genus Peromyscus; species Peromyscus eremicus. The sequence continues at coordinate 86,221,289 of NC_081439.1, read as the reverse complement.
ATTTCCATATCTGCCTGCACTCAGCAATGGGATGGATGCAGGGACTAACAAAGCACTAAAGCAACAAACTCAGAGTCATGCACAAGACGCTGGCGTTTACATCATACATTTGTAAATGAACTAGGAAATGAACCTGGGAACTCTAAGAGTTCTCCAAGTCCTCGGAATCAAATTTTGAGGTAAAGGAGCAAAAGTGACAGAAGCTGATATAGGCTTTCTTTGAACTCCATCTAGCTCAGAGCAAATGTTCAAATCCGTATAGGTCTCAGGTTGGATCACTAGGTCAGGTCCCAATAAATTGCGTTCTATGAAAGTAAACATTTCATTACAGACAACAACAAAAAGTATGTTGGCTCCTTAAATCAGCTGTATGTGATCATTAACTGAGTAACCTTACGCAAACCACTTAACCCATGTCATCTGTTTCCCTGAGGAAAAATCAGAGGCTTGAGGTACATGAACTTCAAGGTCTCTTCCAATTCAAAGTGTGTGAGTTCGTGAGTAGGATAGAAAAATCACCTGTTCTGTGATACTGGATGAAGCAAATGTCAGAGCTCCTGGAAAGGCTTATCAAAAATAAAGCAAACAACTACCTATGTGGAGTGGAGGAAGCATTCTATCAAAGTATGTTACATTCTAAGTGAGAACGTAAAATTTCCCTTTAAGAGGTGGCACCTAATAGAAGATGGTTAGGTCATTGTAGATAGTGTTCAAGGAAGGCCTTGGTACAACTTTTATAATATCCTTGTTAGGTTTCATGAGGCCCTTATTGTTTCTTATGAATGTGTTCTTACCAGAGAGTAGACTGGGACTCAAGTACCAGGCTTCCTGTCTCACAGTGTGACTCTCCTTCTCATACATATTTGCATTATGCCATGTATGGTGATATGATATAGCCAGGAAGGCCTTTGTAAGAACTGGTATCATACTTTTTGCATTTCCACCTTTTAAATCTGTGAGCTAAACAAGCCTCTTCTCTTTAAAATTTAAATTACCAACTTCAGGTATTTAATTATAGCAATAGAAAAATCATGGGGGAAGACTTTCCTTTCATTCTTGTTTTGATAGTAAAGAAGGCAGAGAAAACCTTTTAATATCTTCAGGGGGAGATTGGAATTTCTCATTTGCTTGATTTCTCAATCCGAAAGGAAATAATGTTAGCATTTAACATTTGTCCCTCCTCCACCGTGGAACATTATAATCAAAACTTCTCACCCACCTCTAGGCTATAAAGAAATGAAAAAAAAATATTTCTTACAGAAAACCTGGAAATGTCTAGTCTGTCTCTTGTTACAGCTTGGGTACTTTGCTTAATGACACGAGAGCTTGTTTCTTTTATCTTTAAAACCATAATAAAATCATATCCACTTCACAAAATTATGAAAACTCTTAAAAATGATAATGGACGTAAGGCAACAGATAATGTCCAACATGAAATATAAATAAGCATCATATATAGACTCTCTCTTCTATAGCCCCTAGCTTCAAGGCCTAGTTGTAGTGAAGGAGGTGGGGAACTACTTGCAAGTAGGCAATAGGTAGTATAGTACTAGAGGATTGAGAAGTAAGATGATGAGCTCAGTATGGTATGGAAAGACAACAATGAAAGAGCGAGACCTCGTTTAGTCTGAGTGAAATTATTCACGCTCCTTTGCACAGCAAGTTAATAGAAGAGATGGAACCAGGTCCCGTCTCCCATGGCTTTCACACTAGAATTCTGTGCCGTTCAAGCCACTCCTGTAAACTACTTTTATTGTGTAGCCCAAATCAGGAAATCACATAGTCCCAGGAAGACATGGGAACGACCTTGCCTAGCAAGGTAACAATGGAGAAGATGATGGGATGTATTATTTCTCAAGAACTGAGGGGATGGTCTGGATGTAACATATGGGAAAACAGACAAATTAAGAAGGATTCTTGCCAGGCATGGTGTCACACAGTTTTAATCCCAGCACAGAGGAGGCTGACTGGTATTGATCAAACAGAAGTCTCACTATAAATATAATGGAAATAATGTCAGCACTTGACATTTGTCCTAACTGCACCAAGAACCTTTATAGTCAATACTTCTCACAAGCCCCTAGGCTATAAAAGTGGAGGAGAGCTCATAGGCAGTATCAGCACCTTAATGAGACCCTCTTTCAGGAACAAAAAAAAAATAAGTAAAATATAAAAATAAGAAAACAAATTGAAAAAATAAACAAATTACTAATTCTTAAATGTTTTGACTGAGACAAAATGAACAGAGTCACCATTTTAAGGAAGAAAGGAAATAACAGTGAGTTGATAAGGGAAAAGTTAGAAAGGAGAGTTCAACGTTGGACACGTGAAGACCGAGAAGCATTACAGAGGACTGTGCCTAAACTCTACAGATAAGACTCTAAAGATGTTCCCAAGGCCTTAATTGTAGATGAAGCTTTTCCTCCAAGTCCCCATGCCATGTTTTTCTTTGTGAAACAACTTGGTGCTAGTCGCTAAGGAATCCATGTTCTCCCATCTGAAACAAAACTTGCTTTTCAAGCAAGAAGCTACAATTCACTTACCTTAAAGATGAAGAAAGACAGCCTAAGGTTTATAGCAGAACTTCTGTTTGAACAATAACAAAATTTCTGCCACCCACTTTCTAATTGCTGGAGTGCTTTCTCTTTTGATGCTCCATACTAAAGGATATTATTCAGATAAGAGAATTTCAGATTTATAGGTAAGATTTAGGGTATCAGTCTACATATTTTTCTGGATTATAGTTTGTGCCATCTTTCACCTCCATTTTCATCCCAAAGGAACCAGCATCTCATATCCAACATCCACAAAATGGGTAGGCCACTGTGGACACTTAAAACAAGTATACAGATTCTGTAGGCTACCTAGCCACATAAGACTTATTAGGTCTGTCTTTAAAAGATAGGCTAAGCCAATCATTTATCTATTCAGATATAGTAACTGGAAACTGCCAATGAGAGCCTAATAATTTGTGGAAGCTGAGATAGAAGTACTTGGTACACTGAAGGCTGGAACTTTTGTGGACCATTTGAACTCAGAGGTCATACAAGTAAGCCAGCAATAGAAATAGAAGAATACTATAAATATATGGAGAAATATAGAGGGTCATAGGGTAAGGGATGTGTGCCTTATACAAACAGATTCCAAACCAGTATATCCTAACTGCATTCTAAATACTTATCCTTATACCCACAGATAAGTGTACCTCTAACCCCGCATCAAAGAAGCTTTTCTTTGAAGTAGACAGTTTGTTACAGAAAGCATAACTGATCAAAATGCAGAGAACAACTAACTATAGTGTGCCCAGTGCCAAACGATAAATCTACAGCACAACCCCTACACCTAAGGCTCAGGAATACCACAAAAGTGAAGGTAGAAATATTCTAAGAGCCAGAGGACCAATATGTCTACTTAGAGATTGTATCTTCGATATATGATAGGAAAGCTACTCCCACAAAATCTTGACAATGTATTTGCCTAAAGAAAACCTGGAAAATGACATCATCAATTGACATGCCGATGTGCATGGGGAAAATGTCACAGAACCTCACCCCTAGATGAAGAACTAAACTCAATTATTAATAGCTGCTGAGAGAGCAAGAATCAGTCCTTTCCAAGGATTAGCTATCTAATTTGTTATTCCTACCATGTGGTCAGCCTCAAAAACATATACACATGAGCAACACTAGTATACTCAGCAGGTTGTACTTATATGTTTATGCATATGTGTACAAGTAACAATAATAATTAATAAAAAAATCACTAAACTATATGGTTATCCACGTAGGAATTTAAATAATCTAGCTCATTTATTTGAATGTATGACCTTCAGTATAACTCTTCAATCTGTCTTTCTTAAATCAGAGTCTATTTTTATTAATCTATTTATCCATTCTTCTAATAATAGCAGCACATCTTCCTTACCATATGTTTGCTGGATATCGTATTATATACTCATCCCCCATTTCTGTTTGATCTTTTTAATTCACTTGACACTGAGGGACTATGAAATTATTCTTGAAGATACTGTAATAATGAATAAATTTTATTATGTTTTTGTTATCTGTACAATACGCAATACTGAGTGATCCTAATGAATATTATAGATTTAATAATTTTTTTTTGTTTTTGTTTTTCGAGACAGGGTTTCTCTGTGTAGCTTTGCGCCTTTTCCTGGAACTCACTTGGTAGCCCAGGCTGGCCTCGAACTCACAGAGATCCGCCTGGCTCTGCCTCCCGAGTGCTGGGATTAAAGGCGTGCGCCACCACCGCCCGGCTAGATTTAATAATATTAACAGTGATAATAATGTATCAAGTTTATATCAATGATCATTGATCAAGTGACTGATCAGATAATCAAACAATCAAATCACTGATTATAATAAACGCACTTCTCTTGTGGAGGAAACCATAACTTCAATATGGAAGGGTACTATTTGGGGCATTTCTGTCCCTTCCTTTTCATTTTGCTGTGAACTTAAAACTTCTCTAACACAGATAAACTTTTAAATTGCTGCAATTTTTATTGAGACTGGGATGAGTCTACAGTCCCTAAAATGTCCAAATTGTGGCAGGGATAAGTAACCTTAATTTCTGATGTCTTTTCTGTCCCTCACTCTAGTTTCTGTGGGATCCAATTATGCTGAGCTCTAACCTAGATTCCTGTAAGTCACTTCAATGCCCGTGTTGTGCATTTTCAAAACATATTTTCCCATATGAATCCCAAAATGTTGCTTAAATGAAAGGTTACCACTGTTTTATAAATAGGGGAAAGCAGGTCCAGTAAATTCTCATAACACTTAAGGGGCAGACTGGGCATTAGAATACAGGGCTCTAAAATATTAGACACAACTGAGAATTTCTTACAATTTTTTTCTCTAATGATATCACTATCAAGTACATTTAGCATTACCAATTTAAAGAAACATTTAAATGTATAAGAAATTGGCTACAGTAAACGAGAGAAAGGCATTTGGGAAAAAGAAACTCAATATCAAATAAATATTTTTTTATAGATATATTCATTCCTCTGACGGCTTCAAATTTTAGAATAATAAAACAAACTGTATTTCCAGGTAGTATCAAATGCCTGAAGAGATGAACACCCATACAGTACCCTTGAATTTAAAAAACTGAAAATGCAAAGAAACAAACCAAAGTTAAACAGTTATAAAATTAAACAACAAAATTTATCATTTGTGCAAATGTATTCACTTTCTGGAGTGTTACTAAAGTATTCAAATGGAGTTAAAGCTGCATTTGCTGTGAGGCAGAGAGCCCACACCACAGCTAGGAATCTTAGAATAAAGTCAACCAGCATCTACCAAGATGCTGCTGAAACATAAACTATGTGACCTGATTCAGTAAACAGGAGTAGAGAGTGAAAAGAGACCATGAGGGCAAAAAGACACTGACAGTCTTTGGAATGACTGAGGTGAACATTTAGTAATATACTTAAACTGCAAACTTGACCATCCTAATAATGAACAGAAAAGTGAATTAGTAGATGAGTTACCCAAGCCCTCTGAGAAAATGAAGGGAAACAAGCAAGGAAAATAATTGTCAACAAAGGCTACAGGCCAAGAAGTAGACTGTATGGAATGGGTATCTACAAATAAGGCATGGTTTGAGCACTTGAGAGTCTCCTTTTTTCTTATGGTAGAAGTAAAATGCCATCAAATTAAAGGTGAATTTAGTAGACAGCATACTGCTTATGCTAAGTTCCTGCTAAATGTAGAGTTAATAGGTCTTTCCCTGGCACAGCGTGCAAAGTCACTGCCAGTTGGAGTGGGCTTTCAATTAACTCTCTCTGCTTATCTATTATAGACAAGATGCCATGCACCCAGTGCTCCTTTGGAACAAGAACTCTTAGAAGTAGCCCTAAAGCTCTAAGAATGAGAACATTTCAATAGACACTGCCCAGGTCATCTGTTCTCTAGTCCTTCCCTCACCACCTGCAAATTCAGCCACCCAGGGAACCTTGTCAAATCCCTTTCCATAATGCTTTCACATCTGCATCCTCCTCATCAGTTCTGCTCTCAGTGTCTGCCTATTCAAAGCCATCATTAACTCACATCTGAACTCTATTATAACCTCCTCACCAGGCCGCCTCTCTCCAATATCTCCTCCCACTAATCTACCCTGTACACAGCTGCCAGATTCTTCTTCCTGAAATGCCGTTTTCATCGTGTCTCCACCCATTTCCTATCCCACACATTTGAAATGCCTTTGCCTGATGTTCATGGAGTCTTACAATCAGAACCCAGACTGTAGTTCTAGCCTTTCATACAATGATAATCAGGTTTAGCCCAATCTATTCAATATATATATAAATTCTAAATTCCATCCCCTTTGTAAAGCTTTCCCTGATTGCTCCCACCAACAATGAGTGTTTGCTCCTCTGACATCAGACTATTTTATTTCCATTTATTTTAACTCTCTTCTGGGGATTTTCCTCCTCCCTTCTCTCGGCAGAACAGGTGATAAGGATATGAAATGGAAAAAGACAGTAGGGGGTAAGCACCATAGAAACCAAGAGACCTGCTAGAAGGTTAGTATACTCTTACAAGCCAGAGATAATGAGGCCTGGAAAATATTCAGACCTTGGGAATACAAAAGAATTAATGGATGAGATACATTACAGAGAGTGCATCAACAGGACTAGATGATTGACGAGATAGGGGAATCAGAAAGATGAATAACAAATGAGTGGGAAGTTTTGAGACTGAATCACACTATTAAAATTAAAAGGTGGCATCAAATTGGATTGGTAAAGAGAATGACAGGTTTGTTCTTAGACTAAATGAGCTCATGACAGGATAGAGCAGGTGGCTAGAGAGAAAAGACTTTATAAAACCATTAGAGCTGGTGATGCGGGCTGACAAGAGAGCTGCTGGAGTTGTTCCCTGGAGCCCTGACTATAAATGCATATACAAAGAAAAAGAAGGAACTGGCCTGGTGCTGGGAGTCTGCAATCCCAGCTACCTGCAAGGCCGAGGCAGAAGGGTTCCATTTTTAAGGCCTGACTTGGCTATAGAGTAAGTTCAAGGCAAGATCAGGCAACTTAGTGAGGTCCTGTTTAAAAGTTGAAAAGTTCAAAGAGTGTTGAGCATGTAGCTCTGAAGTAGAGCACTCGCTGTGTGAAGCCCTGGGTCCAATGCACAGTACAGAGGAGAACAAGAGGGAAGGGGAAAGTGTGGGGCAGCGAGTTATAGTGGGAGAAGAAAATGAGAGGTGGGGGGAGGGAAGAGAACAAGAGATCCAAGGGAGGAGCAAAAGAAAGAAATAGGAGCATGTAGTAAGCAGAGAGCTTGAACACCAAGCAAACAAAGACTCAACAGTTATGATTCTCGTCACTTGAGGGTAAAACCCAACTTTTAGGATGCCAGTTTTAGGGAACAAACCTATCTTCATAAGACGCAGGATGTTCTGAGAGATAAGGAAATGGAAGCAGTAAATATTGATTTCTTGATAGGAGACAAAAAAAAAATGAGCTGGGGAAGGAAGAGATAGTTCAGTGGATAAGAATGTTTGCTACACAATCATGAAGATTGGAGTTCTGATCCCAGTACCCACATAATAAGCTAAGAGTCCCATGCACGCCTGCAGCCTCAGCTCTAAGGAGAGTGGAGAAAGGAGAATTGCGTCTGCTGGAGGCCTTGCAATCTAGTTTAAAATGTTGGCCCCAGATTCAGGGAGAGCCCTGCCTCAAATAAACAGGCAAAAAGTGGTAGAGGAGGACACCCAACAGCCTCTTCAACCTATGCGTAAGTATACAGGCACACCTACTCCTAAAATGTATACATACACACAAAATACCTTTTTAAAAGGAAACAAAGCTCAGAGCACGAGAAAACAAAACAGCAGGTTTTATGTAACTGAGTTCTACTGTGTAGTATGGTGACATTGGTGAATTTTGTTGTTGAGTGACTAAGAAAAGAGATATTAATGTCAGACTGCCTGAGTCCATATTTCAGGCCACTTTGAACCTGTTAAAAATGTATGTAAGGTACCCTTCATTCTTTTCCTATGTGATGCTTTCTCTGCTTTTCAATAAAAGGGAGAGCAAAGCCTTTTATTGAGGACACACTGGCCAGGGACAGACAGATTCAAAAGACAGCATTTAGGTAAAAACAGATTTGGACTCATACAACAGACAGAATAGAGACAATGAAAGAAATAGAGAGAGCAAAGTAGAGAATTCTGGACACACTCTTGATTTAATGATGCAAACTGAAAGTGCTTTGATTTCTTAGTGCAACACTGACACATTATTGGTGACTCTGTGTTTATCACTAGTGCGTTCAAACCAATGCAAATGGTTTAGTCTATTTTGTGCTACTGTAACAAATATCACAGACTGTAATTTATGCTGAATAGGTCTGGGGTCTAGGAAACTGAAGAGAATGTATTCAGCACGGTTTTATTTTCTGTGTCATTCTATGGCAGAAGGTCAAGGAGACATTGATGCAGACACCCAAAATGGGTCAAATATGCCCTTTCATAAAGAATCCACTAACAAGATTGATCCATTCATCATTTAAAGATAATTTTGTCTGTGCATTTAGATTCAATGTGAGCTTTGGAGGGGACAGAGAGTTAAACCATAGCATCAATTCTATTCATGATAGTCAAGAATTTGGAAGTTTTCTGTCTAGACCAGTGGTTCTCAACCTTCCTAATGCTGCAACCCTTTAATACAGTTCCTCATGTTGTGATGATCCCCAACCATAAAATTATTTTCATTGCTACTTCATAACTATAATTTTGCTGCTCTTATGAATTGTGACATAAATATTTGATATACAGGGTATCTGATACATGATCCCAAAGTTATCTCAGTCCACCAGTTGCTAACCACTGGTCTAGACTAATTGCCCTTGAAGACAGCCCATGCAAACTCTCTTTTAACACTCAGGATTTTGTGTCTAATCCCCATTATGTACAATGGTTCAAATGAATGACATAGCACATAAAATGTGTCATTTTCTTTGATTAGAGAATTTAGTACACAACAAAAGAAGTAGTTACTGTTATGCTGTGGTTCCATGGAATAATGCACTATCTAATAATAAAAAATGGTTCGTGCTATTTTTATGGCGCATAGAGCACATTCAGTGAACTATATGTAGAAGGAAAGTCAATCAAGTGAAAATTCTATCTTTACAAGATAAATTGTTGGTACTCATAGTGGGAACTATGTACCTGAAAAATAATTTTTGTGGGGGTAATTTTTTCTTGTAATAATATTCTTTATTTTTTAACATGTTAAAATAACTAGGTATTGGATTCAAGCTCTGTTTTTCTTCTTGCTCTCACGCTGAGGAGTCAATTAAACAGAAGAAGTGAGGTTCTCCTTCCAGCTAAATTCTCTCTTGTCTACTATGGTAAATATGTAAATCTATAAAATCCCTTTTACATTGTGATATAATCTTCTCTCACTTTCTCTCCTTTCTATAATAAAATATGAATTAGACAGATCACAATTAAAAGAACTCTCATGTCATGTCATGGCTTGAATGTTCCTCAAAAAATTAAAAATAGAAATACCATAGAACCCAATTATACCAATCATGGGTACATACCGAAGGAATCCAAGTCAAAATCCCACAGATACACTTGCATATCCATGTTTATTGCTACACTATCCATAATAGAAGACAGAGAATCAGCTAGATGTCCATTGCCCAAAGAATTCTTTACAATGGAGTTGTATTCAGCCATAAAAGGGAAATATGTCTTTTGTAAGAAAATAAAAGGATCTGGAAATCATCATGTTAAGCAAATAAGGCAGTCTCACAAAGGTAAGTATCATATGTTCTATGTTGTACTTATTGGGAAAAATATGTGAACGGGAAAGGGAGACTCTTAGGGATGTGAAGGGAAAGTGGGGGGGCAATGAAGAGGGATGAGGAAAGATGATAGAGGGGAAGCAAAGGATCAGAACATTATACTCTGGCATCTCTTCAGATAAACATTATATGAAAAGAAATTGGAAAGTTGTCTGAAGACAAAAGTCATATTTATAATTTCACTGAAACTACTTATGAAGGTAAAACCTCAGTTCAAGTAACCTCAGTCTCCTAAACTCTACATTTCCTTCTATTGTCACAGACACTGTTGACTAAAAGTCCAGAGACTTGGGTGTGGGTATGCCAAGCACATGTTGGGCTGCAAAAGTCAAAGATGGCGCTCAGAGGAAGTGAGCTGGGTGGGGACCTAACTTGTTTACCAAAAATTATGATTGACTCTTGGGATCAGGAGAGATGAGTAGGTGCATGGCCTCCTCATGATCATCATGCTGAGGTGTGCCTGGAGAGGCTCGTGGATACGCGACTTTTGTTGTGATTGGTAGAAGGAAAGCTGGCTTGTGGTTTTGTGCTTTATAAAGGGTATGCTGATGCTTAATAAATGAGTTTCTTCCGTGACCAGAGGAACTGTTTGGGGGGCACCCAGGCAGGCTGATCGGGATCTGTCCCTGTTCTATGGGCAGGCTTCTGGAATCTGGTGCCTGGGGTGTGACACCTTGCACAGCCTTGGTGCAGTGGGAAGGGGCTTGGACCTGCCTAGGCTCAGTGTGCTGGGCTCTGCTGACTCCCCATGGGATACCTCGATTTGTGGGATGTGGGGATGCGGGGTGGCTTGGGAAAGAGGGCTGGGGGTGGGAGGAGGGAGGAGGGGGTGTCTGTGGCTAGCATGTGGAGTGAATTGAAAATTTCTTAATAAAGAAAAATGAAAAAAAGAATCTAAAACAACAATAAAATAAAATAAATGAGTTTCTGCTTGACACGGCTCCCTATTGCATCTGATTATATCTGGGTACCGGGAGGCTGGGTGATGGGCCAGTGGCACACTACCCTTCCTCAATCAAGGCCTGCTGCGGATGGTGGGCCTAATTCTTCAGTGGGGTCAGGGGAAACCCACACTTGTGGGTTATTGTATATGTTTTAACAATAAAGTTACTCAGGGATACTGTAAGAATTCTCATCATTATAGAAAAACTTATTTCAACTTAATTAACCTTCCATCAAGACAGAAAGTAGACATCATTTAGAATGGTTTTATAACAACTTTAAAATATAAAGTAAACTTGGTAACAATAATTAATACATAGTTGAACCAGTTTTTTTAGAAATACATTTGCTATGTAGGAACTCCCATGAAAATACAGTGATCTCATCTCTTTTTTCTGAAAACATAAAACATTCTGGTTACCTGATTCTTGCTGTTTGGTCATACTAAAAGATAAGTAAAGAAACAGAGGAGAAAAACGGTTTAAGATCTGCATGCCACCTATGTTGATTTACTCCAATATTTGGCACCTTTCTTGATAATGCAAGTGTTATTTCTAAAAGACCTAGCAGAAGAGCAACCTGTTAGAGTCCTCACCATTTGAATGCCAAAGCTTAAGGAGCTATGGATACACCAACCAACAAGGCAAGTACTTAGCAATGTCCATGAAAGACAACCCACTTATTCTTCCCTTTAAGGCTGAGGCTACCTGAGAACTGTCAGTCAAATCCAGAAACTGAAGTTATCTTCCTTGTGGAGGTAGCTGTTCATTGGCTCTAAGGAATCAAGATGTCTAACAAGATCAGGAAGCAAAAAAAAAAAAAAAATGAAGAAAAAGAAAAATGCTCTGTGTAGAGAAAGAGGAGCATTTAGAGGCCCTTTAAACAAAACAGCTCCAGTTCCAGTTCCAGTAAACCGTTTGAACAGATGGATTGTTTTAACTCTCAATGGTCCTAATGGAAAAATATCTAAGTACATCATGGCTTGCATCTCAGCACCTTGAAAGTAGAGGTTGCCTTGTCTGTATTTCACCATGTCACCTCACTAACTAGAAAGAGGGATAGATGAATCCTGATTCAATTGCCAAAGAGAATAACTAAAATCAAGCCCTGGCAGCACAATGTATCTTTTTTTGATAACAGCATTTGGATGCTTTAGTGCTCAGTTAATTAACTATTGTTTGGTTTAATTATGTTTTGGTGTGGTTTTTAGACATTGTTGATGATTCTGTATGAATATGAGTCTCTATTTCATACTTTGGCTGTGAAGAAGTAAAGAAATACAATTCAAAAATGTAGATTTTTGAACTGAGCTTATGTTAACAAATGAATATTTACATTTATGTTAATTGTTTGTCCCTACATCTCAATCCAGATAGAAATTCTCTCCTGTAACCAACAACATGGTATCGCCATTATTAACTAAAACAAATAGATATAGATCTTAAAATATTTATATCATATTCTACCTTTACCACAGTTGCATTCATTTTTAATCTTTATTTTGTGTTTGTGCACATAGGCATACACATGTCCTGTGGTATACCTGTGGAGGCCAGAGGCCAATTTGTGGAAGTTGCTTCTCTTTCTCTCCTGTTGAGGCAGAGCCTCTCTTGTTGTTTCTGCCATGCTGTGTGTACTCCAGGCTAGCTGGCCCACGAATTTCTGGCCAATTTTTCTGTCTCTTCCTTCCATCTTTCCATAGGAGTGCTTGGCCCACAGATGTGTACCACTACATCAGACTCTTTTTTTTTTTTTTTAATTTTCAGTGAGCCTTCTGCTTTGATTAGGTAACTACATCCATGTTAGAGAAAGACATACATTTTAGCTTTTTTTGTTTTGTTTTTGTTGTTTTCTTTTGTTTTTTAAAACAGGTTTTCTCTGTAGCCCTGGCTGTCCTGGAACTCACTCTGTAGACCATGCTGGCCTTGAACTTAGAGATCCACCTGCCTCTGCTTCCTGAATGCTAGGATTAAGGGTGTGTACCATCACTGCCTGGTTCATTTTAGCATTTTTTAAGTGATGAATAAAAGCAGAAGATATTCCAGAGGGGGGAAATATAATTTAAAATATTATCTAATAAAAAGTTTAAATGATTATTATACCCACAAAAGTGAATTTCAAAGCACTTTAGGAATACATTTATTAACAAAAGTCTACTTTCTTTGTTTTTTATTAAGAAATTTTTTATTCATTTTACATACCAACCACAGATCCCCTTCTTACCCCTTCTCCCGCTTCCCCCAGCCTTCCCTTCTCCAAACCACCCCCATCTCTTCCTCAAAAAAGGTAAGGCCTCCCATGGAGAGTCAGCAAAGCCTGGTCCATTCAGTTGAGGCAGGCTCAAGCTCTTCCCTCTGCATCAAGGTTGTGCAAGGTGTCCCACCGTAGGTAATGGGCTCCAAAAAGCCAAAAATACTTACTTTTTCCAATACTTTACCAATACTTATATTGGTAAAGGCAGAAGAAAATGCCAAATGTTTTAAGAAACAAACTGTATATGGAAGTTTTCTGTCTAGACTTTTAAGTACATTTGATGACAGCTCGTGTGAACTATTTTTTTAATAGTCAGGATTTTGTGTCTTATGTCCAACATGTACAATGGCCCAAATGAATGGCATAGCACATAAAATGTATCATTTAATTTGATTAGAAAAGTTAGTACACAACAAAAGAAGTAGTTTCTGCTATGCTGTGGCTCCTTGGAATAATGTACTCTTCCACATGGGCGTGTTCTGAGAATCAAACTGAGGTGCTCGGGCAAGTACTTTTACTGGTCGAGTCTTCCCTTCCCCACTAAATATTTTAATATGCATATTCCCTGTGGTCTTCATAATATTATGCGGTGGACACTATTATTTCTATCATTTTCCAGGTGAGGAAATGAAAACACAGACAGTGAAGCAACAGAGATATGGGCATATGCATAGTAAGCAGCAGATGTTAAGAAACAGATGTTAAATTTTTTCTTCTTTCTCCTCTATTCTCATCACGTGTTGGAGATTTCGCAAATCTTTCATTGAAGGCTTTTCATTATGTTCATCTTTCCATGCTCTTGGGTCACTCGAATAAAATGGTGTATCAGTCTGGGGAGATGAAGCATTACAAATAAGCTTTAAATACATGCTTGACATTTATAAAGAGGACTTCATGGATTCTCCCCACAAAAAGTCAAAAATAAGTGAATAGACTACATGGGAAGTATGGTTTGTTCTTTCTAAAAGCCTCAGGCTCTGAGAATCTGGCTTGTATTTCTTGTCATCTTTTGCATTGCACATGAATTTGCTGGGGTTTTTTAATCTTACAAGCCAAAACCAAAAAGTGTGTGTGTGTGTGTGTGTGTGTGTGTGTGTGTGTGTGTGTGTGTATGTATGTGTGTGTGTGTGTGTGTGTGTCTATTTGTGCAACTATAACAAAATCCCTTAAACTAAATTTGTCAATTTGTCAACAATGGAAACGTGCTGGTCAGAGATCTTGAGAGGAAAAATAGAAAATGGAGATACCAGCAGATGTACACCTAGTTAAAGGGCTTGTTCTTTCCCTAAAAGATGGTACATTTTTGCTGTGTCCTCACATAGTGGAAGAGAAGAACAGGCTCCCTCAGGCCTCTTTCATAATGTCACTGATCCTATTCATGCAGGCTCCATCCTCATAACCTAATCACCTCCCCAACACCCTCACCTCTTAATAACATTACCATGGAGATTTGGTTTCAGCATGTGAATTTGGACTAATCTAGGCATTCCAACAACAGCATGACCTTGATAGTTAAGGAAAGCTCCTTAGTCTTAGATTCACAGAAAAACTTGAGCTCATTAATGGATATTAAATGGCAACTCAAAGAACCCTCTTTAGAAGCAAATTAAAGCTTAATATCTTCCCTACTCTCATATCTATCACTAAAAGACTGCATCTCTATTTCTTTTATACCAAAACAAGATTCCTGGATTCCAATAAAATGCTAGAAAAAAAATTAATAAAAGATAGGACTTTAAAAATCTGCTAAATGACACGTTCATAACATAACATTTATGAAAATCAAGAGTACATTTTCATGTAAGTTCCTCTGTATGTCATCAACTGATTGTTGCTCTTCAGATATAAAATGCATGTTAGGACATTATATTTGCCATCAGAAATGCTATGAGTGTAGGCTTATGAGAATACACTCTATGTATTACAGCCTGGAGGTAACAACAAGCCGATTTGCTAGCTAGCTTTGTCCATATATGGGCAAAATCCATTTCCTAGGAGAATAGTGTTATAGCTTTGAAATAGGATAGTTGTCAATGCAACTGTTAATTTATTGATAGGGGGAGGAACAAACAAAACAATTACTTCATCACATAAAGTTTCAGACCAAAATGATCTGCTTTAATTAATTTGATGGGAGGGCAGAGAGACAATTTCCTTTACTAACTAGGGGTGTTTTAACCCTGCTGGATTGGAGGGCAGGAATGGCAATGCCTTCATTTTACTGCATAAAAGAATACCGTAAATGTTTGTGTTTCCATGGAAATCATGAGCATTAATTTCATAAACAAATTAGCAATTCTATGCCTGAGTATATACACAAAAGAAATAAGACTTGTATAAGATAATAGGGTGTCCATATTTCATAGCAGCTTCATTCCTAACAATCAAAAAATGAAAATGGCCCAAATTTATATCCATTAATGAATGAACAAAATATTTTACAATGAAATAAGATGATACACAGAAATGAATTAAATTCTGATACAGGTTACAACATGGAATAATTGTTAAAGAGGACTCAAAAGACCACACGTATGATTCCACTTATATGAGAAATTGAGTGATTACTAGGGAATATGGGGGTAATTGGGAGGAAATGTTTTTTAGTATTGACAACACGTCTGGAATTTCTTTTGGGAGTGACAAAGTGGCTACAAAACTAATAATGATAATGAGTGTATGAGTTCAAATACACTAAATGCCATTAAATAATATACTTTAAGTGGCTGAATTGCATGGTGTATTAATTGTATCTCTTTAAAATTAAGTGAGTTTCAAGCAAGGGAAAAAAGCAGTTTTGTTTTGAGACAGGGTCTTACTCTGTAGCTCTGGCTTGCCTGGAACTCACTATGTAGACCAAGCTGGCCTCAAACTCACTAGTATCTTCCTCCCTACCTTCTTTCTGAGTGCTTGGATTGAAGGTCTGTGCCACAACACTCAGCCTAATTTCTTTACATTAAAATGAAAGCATAAAATTGACACTACCCAGATAAGGAAATTTGGAAAATTCATAAACTACTTAGATCAAGTGGATGAATGGAACTGAGAATCTTTTGTTGTTGTACCATAGTAGAGTGGACCTCTAGAATAGTAGCACTACGAGTCTTTTGTAGGAAAATAAAAACAAGATGGAAAGGTCCTAGGAATGCCTACATTGCCAATTTACAAATTGCAAATTATGACATAAAATTAGAAGACAAAAGAGAAGCTCCTGGACCACATCAGATGGCAAAAGAGGATCTAAGTGGTTTACAAAAAGAAGCATGCCTTCTTAGTCCATTTGGGCTGCTTCTACTGGAGGCTTTATATATAACAGACATTTATTGACAACAATAAACTCTGGAGGCTGGGAAGTTCACGATTCTCCAAGTACTAACAGATCTTGTGCTTGGGGAATTCTCAGGCTCATTGTTTCATCACATGGTGGAAAGAACAAACAAGTCCTTAGATCCCTTTTTATACAACCATTAATTTTATTCATGCAAACTCCACATTCATGGCCTAATCACCTCTTAAAGGCCCTGCTAGTATATGCTGCCACATTGGGGGGTATAGCTTTCAATACATGAGATTTTAGGGGAATGAAAACATTCATCCATTGAAAGAAAGAAGAGGATCATGTCACACATAAACTAGAAACATTTTATTGTCTGGAATAGCAAATAGAAGACTACAGCATCACTGTGGTAAACCTGTCCTAACACCAAAGAAATAAGCAGTCATTCACAGAGACGTATCCGATCCTTAAATACTGAGAAGCAGATGATGGGGATGTAATATTGCTGGGAGCATTTAACATGTCTGTTTAGGATGACTTTGAATCTACAGGAACAACAGAACAGGTGGACAATTTTGAATCTAAGGTAGATCGATACAGTTGTCATTCTTTGTAAATTATCACTATCCTGACAGTTCCTTACCAGTCATCTTTTGATCTGTGCCTGGCACAACTACAAAAGAGTTCTGAAGTGAACCCAGAAAGGCTGATATAGGAAAGTTCATGGAAACAACCTTGATTGAGACTTACCTGAGGAATTTCTCTCATTTGGCATGTATAAACTAGATAGCAATTTAGCTAACCTGTATGATGACTTAAATACATTTTATTACTTTAGTATATCAAACAGCAGGGAGCATGACTGTCTGGTTTCAACATAATAATTTATTGTTAGAAGAGCAGAAATTAGCTTCATATGACTATGATTTACCAATGTTTATTCTCTACAATAAAGATTATATTCAAAACACACTTACTGGGTTGATGTTATATATTCTGTCGTAGACCACTTGCCTAGCACATGAGGTTATGGGTTCTATCCCCAAAAGCACGCACACAAACACACACACACACACACACACACACACACACACACAGAGAGAGAGAGAGACACACACACACACACACAGAGAGAGAGAGAGAGAGAGAGAGAGAGAGAGAGAGAGAGAGAGAGAGAGAGAGAGAGAGAGACAGATTACTCTTCACATGTCTGGGACACAGAGCCAAATACAACATGATCCTTCACTTTTGAGATGTTCACAACTCTATGTTAAGTATGATTGAGGAATCTAAAGTGATTTGGAGTAACAAGTTCCTACCTAGCTTGGACTAAGGGAATTATATGAATGTAATCTTGGACTAAAGAAATTATATGAATGTAATCAGTGCAGGATTCCCTGAGCAAAGTCTTAAGAGATAACACTCACTGATCTGAAGTCAATCAAAACAACTGTAGTAGCTTCTATATACCAGACTGTATGTTAAACATTGAGTATGGATAATTAGCCCAAGAACAGGAGCAAGACTGTTCCAAATATAATAAATACTATAAACAAA
This sequence comes from Peromyscus eremicus, assembly GCF_949786415.1. Classification (NCBI taxonomy): domain Eukaryota; kingdom Metazoa; phylum Chordata; class Mammalia; order Rodentia; family Cricetidae; genus Peromyscus; species Peromyscus eremicus. Next base: position 86,203,409 of record NC_081439.1, on the reverse strand, counting down.
GGTACAGATGTTGCAACCCACACAGGGTTCATGGGGGAAAGTAGAAACAATTGTGCAGGCGTTCAATACACACTGAGGCTGATGAGATACATGACTTCAAGGTTCACATGTTGGAAAGAGAGAACTGACTCCTGAAACTTCCCTCCAACATCCATATATACTTCATGGCAGCATTCATGTGCACCCCACATACCTACATGCTAAATAAATAAAATCTAATTAAAATATTACTAAACCAAAAAACAAAACGAAAGTGAGATGACTGTCAGTGAGAGAGAGAATCAACCAGGGGTTAGGATCAAATCCTGAACACTTAACCATGCCAAAGAGCCAGATTTTTATTGTTTATACAGTGAGGAGCCTCTGAAGAAGTTAAATAGGATAAATGAGTCTAAATGTCTACTCTGGTTACAGAACAGATGAATAATTTGAGAGACCAATGCCAGAAAGGCTACTGAAAAAAAGGAAGAATTTTTATAAAGGACAACAACATGAAGAGATTAAACTCTTCTTGGGAATACCCTGCATAATGGCAATTTTATTTTAGGTCCCACTTCCTTGCACCTGGCTGAGGAGTATGCTAATTCTAGCAACCTCGTTAGTATAGTAAAGCTAATAGCTGACACTGGCTTAGTGTGTAGCATTTCTAAAACCTGTATTTTACCGAAGAATTAGCTATTTCTGTGGTTCAGTAATGTGAAACGGAAAAGTAAATTGTTTTAGGCTAGAATCTCCCAGTATCAAAAGTTACCTATCACAGAAATGGGTTGGAGGCCATAGTGAGTAAAACAAGACAGCCTAACCCAAATAATAAAGCATTGGGAATGATGAAGTGTTGTTTATCAGTAGAAAACCCTCTTACTCCAAGAGGTGGAGTAGAAGCAGCCATGGTACTAGAAAAGCAAATAAGAAAGGCAAAGACAGACAAACACACACCTAACCAACCTCCAGCCAGCCAAATGAGGCTCTGATAATAATCTGAGTCCAGGCAGTGCGGTGAGAAAACTCAGTCAATGTTCTCAACAGAAGTATTTTTGTGAGAATTTCCACAAACTAGAAACGTCCTCTGAAAAAACACAGCTGTAAACAGTTTTCCCTGAATGGACCACTGTTTCCACATTTTCCTTCCCTTTGCACCAACCCCCCATGCCCTCACAGGTGCCTAATCTAATCCTGAAAAAATGCAGAGCATCCAGGCAGGGCTTCTTCAGCAAGGAGTAAAGATGAGGATGCCTCTCCCACCCCAGGGACTGCTTGTTTATGAAAAAAACAAAAACAAACAAACAAACAAAAAACCAGGTGAGTGAGTGGAGGTTTGTGAGAAAATAGATGAGACAAAATATTGTTCTTGTTTAAGAGATAAGGGGAAAATGAGACATTTGACATGTTTATTTATTTATATATTTTGTACAGAAAGATCAAGAAAAAATAAGAATAAAAGCCACATGGGGTAGTTGACTGCAATGTCTCCTTCAGAGATGCAACCTGTGTCAGCAAGCGTGTGCATACAGGACTCTGAGGCTAGAGATGACACTAAGGAGAAATATGAATGGCAAAATCCTTCAATGATCAATTAAATTCTTATATCTCCCGGTTGGCAGTAAATAACGTAACTGAAAGAAACTTCCCAGAAAAGAGAATGTATTCTTCTTCTTAGGAAGTCTATGATGAAAGCAGTCATTTCTCTTATTTTGTGTGATGTGCTAAGTTGTGAAACAAAGAATGTGTGTTTGAGCTTGCATTTGACAGGGTAATAAATGCAATTATAATCATTTACATATTAAAGGCATCGTTACTTCATGGCAAATATTTCCAACAGGATAGAACTGAAAAGAATCCTGCCTCCCAAAAAGGCTACATATGCTTTTGTCAGGTTTGACATAATTTGAAGCTGTGCCATGTCAAATAGTCAATTGCAGGAATTCCCCAAAGCTATCACAGATCTCATGCTAATCTCTCTTAGGACTCATTTGCTACTACATAATTGAAAATAACCATCGGTTATGATGTGTTAATTCTATGCAAGCAAAATAATAGGGTACCAATGCTATACTTTCAACCACCCACTTTTAGGGGAAACAGTACTAAAATTTTAGTGTCTAGGGCAGTTTGTCTTAGGTTGCATATTTTCTATAATATCATTTCGGGGAAGCTTCATTTGAAACTAAATATTCTTTAAAAATATGTAGAGGTTTACTTTCTCTGGGACATAGTAACCTGTCTCAGTTTGTGCACATAAACAGTTGTGTCCTGGGTGGAGCTGTGGTCATAATTCAATAGTAAAGTGCTTGTTTAGCTTGCAAACAGCCTAAGGTTCAATCCTCAATACCACCCATTCATTTATTTAAAATGTCACCTAATTTCTTAAGATTTACAAGCCAAGATGAGGGGGAAATGGCTTCCTACCTCTTCTTCTCTTTTCTTCTCTTTCTCCCTCTCTCTTCTTCGCTGTTTCCTAAGAAACTGCCAGTTACTTCTGCTTGAAGTCCCTTAAATAGCCTATAAGTATAAACTATTTCAAAACACTGTAAGTCTTGATACCTTCTCAAGTGATATTTGCCCATAGCTTTCAAATCCTTCCACAGAATTACATATAGACTACAACTGAAAATCTAAATGAAAGATGTGGCTCAGACAGTATCCTGTAAAATAAAGAGAAAATCGAATGAGATTTAAATTAGTGACATCTAAAACCGTCCCTTAAAGGAAACAGTTTGTATTTCAAAGACCTTACTAATGAAGAAGAATGGCATCCATTTAGGCTTTGTCTGGGACCCATTCATTCCTGAGTCCCTTATCAGAATCCATAGGTACGTGAATCCCAAGGAAGAAGCTTCCATTTTAGCTACGCCACTCCCTGAAGTCTCTTCAGAGAGAATGATTGAAGGATTTTCTAGCTATTGTCTGGCCTCCATGATTTCCAAGGCGCTTCCTTACTACTCTCTGTAATCTTTGCTTCTGGTCACCTAACAGCTAACTTTCATTTCACTTGTGCTATTTCTTTTATAATTAGTCTTCTAGAAATGTTTCCTCTCTTGAACATAACTTTGTATTTCAACTCTGCACTAACATTTGCCATTGAATATTTGAAACTACTTCTGTAGTCCTTCAAGCACTTAAAAATCTCTTCCATAAATTTTCCTTAGGTGTCTTAGTTACGTTCCTATTGCTGTGCTAAGACAGCTTTACCAAAGCAACTTACAGAAGAAAGAGTTTCTTTGGAACTTACAGTTTCAGAGGTAAGTACATGATCCTCCTGGTGGAGAATGTGGCTTCAAGTAGGCAGGCATGGTGTTGGAGCAGTAGCTGAGTGCTCACATCTTGAGACAACAGCCACAAGGCAGAGAGAACTAACTGGGAATGGGCTTTTGAAACCTCAAACCCACCCCCCAGTGACTTTCCTCCTCCAATGAGGTCACACTTCCTATTCCTTCCCAAACAGTTCCACCAACAGAAGAGAAATAATTCAAATACATCAGCTTATAGGAGCCATTCCCATTCAAACCACCACATTAGGATTCTCATTTGCAATTTGGGATAGGCTACTTCAGAAGCATTGTATCCATAGATATGCATTTGGCTCTGAGTAGTAATAGAAAATATAACCACTTTGGCTTAAACAAATAGATGGTTTTTGTCCCTCTAATATAAGGTAAAAGCTTCATGGAAGGCATCCAAAGGCTACACCTGTTCACACTATCATCCACATCCTAGGGTTTGCCCCTACATTGTACTGTGTTCTTGGCATTAGACTGTCATCTTTGTACTTGTCATTTCAAGACTGGCTGTTTCGCATCCAATTTAATGCCTGCATTTTAGTCCAGAAGGGAAGGGATTAGGAAGAAAAAGTGCCTAATCTTGGTGTATGTGCCATTGGGTAGATGGCTGACACATAGCTACTTTAGCTGTAAGCACATATGAGAAGGCATATTGCTGCCATCAACAACATTGGGGAACTGACAGAAAGGTAAAAGAAAAATGGCTACTAATAATTTTAATAGCATTTTCTGCTACAATGTTCTTTACTCACTTATATTAAATGTGACTGCTCTAATTGGACTATAAACTTCCAAAGGTTAGAAGTCATTAGATTTGTTTTCTTTGTTTTCATCTCATCACCTTAGTTTGCTTTACCCATTATATGCTGGACGGTAAAAAAATAATACAAGTCAACACACAAACTAGATCTTCCCTTCTATGACTACGCTAGATGGCATTTCTAAATATGATTTTACTCCAGAAAGAGAAGCTAAGCAGTAAGTCTCACTTTAAACAACTGGACCCACACTAAATGGCAATATGGCTCCTGTTTTCTTTTTTTTTTAATTTAAGGTTTTCTTTTTGTATGTGCATGAGTGGGTATGCACATGTGGGTGCAGGTGCTCAAGGAAGCCAGAAAAGGGTGTCAGATCCCCTAGGACTAAAATTATAGACAGTTGTGAACCATTTGACATGGATGCTAGGAAATGAACTGAAGTCCTCTACAAGAACAACAAGTACTCTTAACCACTGAACCATATCTCTGGAAAATGGCTTCTGTTTTCTATCAAATACTTTTCATCTGACCCTCAACTGTCTCTGCCTCATTACAATCATTTGTTGAAACCCAATCATAATTTGCTAGTAGAACCTTGATGAAGAATCCATGATGATGGCTGCTGAAAGTCTCGATGAGCTCTCTTATAAAAACAGACACAAGAGCCAGTCATCTCTTTCTGCCCTGTGAGTCCAAATATACAGCATGAGTCTATAGCCTCACTAGAACCTGAATATTCTGTTACTCTGATATCAGATGTCCAACCTCCAGAACTATGAGAAATAAATCTGTAGGATTTAGGGGCAACTCAGTCTATAGTGCATTGTTAAAACAGTGCACAGTAAGAAAGTCTCTTACTTACTAGTGGAGACATTATGTCCCACTGCTACTTTCTATAGTTCCTTACTTTTCACAACCTGGACTTATCACTTGCTGTAAAATATTATTTTAGGGTGTATTACTTTTGTTTATGTTGCATTTGTTCAATTCTGTGAAGCTGTGTTACTGTGCCTGTCTGGTGATCTAATAAAGACTTGAACGGCCAATAGTGAGGCAGGAGAGAGAAGTGGGCAGGGCTGGCAGGTAGAGAGATAATTTGAAGGAGAAATCTGGGAGGAGGAAGAAGAAATGAAAGAGGAAGGAAGAAGACTTAATGGGCCAGGCACCCAGTCACACAGCCAGACACAGAGTAAGAAGGAAAGAAAGGGTGTACAGGAATAGAGAAAGATAAAAGTCCCAAAGCCAAAGATAGACAGGATAATTTAAAGTTAAGAAAAACTGGCTAGCACCAAGCCAAGCTAAGGCCAATCATTTATAATTAAGAATACACCTCTCTGTGTGATTTACTTGGGAGCTGGGTGGTGGACCCCCAAAAGAGTAAAAAATCAACAATAGCAATCACTAATTTGAATTCAATCTGCATTTGAATTACTTTGTGTGATTTGCTTGATTGAATAACAGAGAGAAAAAATTACTGATAACAACAAAAATCTGGTACATAAATTTTAGTGTTGTACTTACCATATTCAATAATTCAATAATCATATACTCTTTCGTGATACAAAGAGATACTGTAAGAAAGTACTGGGACAAGGGATCAGCTTGAAATATTATGTTCCTAGGGTTCCTTTCCTTTTACCAGATTTAGCATGGTAACGCAAAAATGTACTGAGAAATTATCACCATTAACAAGGGAGTGAAAGATTTGCCTTTATAACTCTTCTAATATCAAAAATCAAAGGCATATAACCTTATATCTGTGGCAGGCTAAGAAGAACCTACATGGATTAAGAAGGGCCAGGCTTCTACCTCATGGGTAACTAACTTCATGGATCCGGGATCTTGGGGAGAAAGCAGATAATTGAAATATGGAAGAGAGAAAGTGTTCCTAAGTGCTAACTTGAGGCTTACTATGGGTAATAAAATGAAGAAATTATTTTACTGTATGAGTATTTATACATTGATATAACTGTAAATACATTAATAGTATAATACAATATACTTTTTAGACTTGGTAGAATATAACAGTTGGTAGTTTGTGGGTTAAAAACATGCTATATAATAGATAACCAGTAAATAGCTGTCCTTCCATCTCCCCAGCCTAAAAGTGTCCTTTCTGCCTTTGATTTCTCATAGCATCCTGCTATTATTACTTTTGGTGATTTTTATTTTCTATTTTTGGTAATATTTCTTACTGGATTTCAGATACCATGAAGGCAAGGAATGCTTTATTTGGCCTCATAATCTCCACAGGTGTCCTGCCAAGAGTATTCCAAAGGACTGTTAAAATTATTAGGTGATTTATTGTTAAATAAAAAATTTTTCTGAGTGAAAAGACAAATAACTACTTTACTCCATACAAGGCAACACTGGAAACAACTAAATGTTTTTGTTGTTGTTGTTTTGATGGTCAGTTTAGCTAGGAAAAGGCAGAAATGAAGACAATACTAGTCTATCATATGACTAGACAGAGACAAGCAACCACTTTATAATCAAAGGATTTCTGAGTGAGAAAAACTGCATCTCATTTCTCTTTCCCACTAAGAGATTGTTTCAAAGGGAGTACAACAAGTAGATTCATGCAAGAAAGGAGACTAATGTAGCCAAGAATTCAAACATTAATTCAGCAAGGGCCTTTAGCTAAAACACTAGACCAAAATCAACTTGAAAGCAAAATAAACAAGAAAAAATCCTACCACCACAACTGCAATTTATGGCCACATTTATTTTTTTTAATGGAATATATCATATAGCTGCATTTGAACTTTCTAGTAAGGCAAAATATATACCATCTATTTCTAATTTTTTTCTTGCTTTGTTGTTTTCACTTAAATACTAATAGTTCCCAAGGGGCTTCTATCACCTAATGTGTCTAACAGTTGTCTTTGCTTTCTGCTCTAGAACAGTGCTCTTCAGTAGAACTTTCTGTAGTGATGGAAACATCTTAAGTTAGTGTTATCCAATATGCTAATAGCTTCTGGGCATTTGAGATGTGGCTTGGGGGGACTAAGGAACCTATTTTTATTTAATTGAACTTGAGTTCATTTAAATTTAAATAGCCACAGGTAGTTAATGGCTACTGCATTTTATACCAAGACTTTAGAAAGTATGAGAAGATGGATACTTCTTTGAGTGCCATCTACTCTTTCTGTTTTTGCCCTTCTGAATTTCTCAATCACCATTTACAAAGATGCTCTTCTTATAGGAATCCATTCTCCCATCACAAAGAATACAATGACGTGGAAAATACATCCCTTACTCTCTTACTTGCTAAGGCAGGGCATGGCTTTGGACAGAGGAATGACTCTATCCACATGAGTTTATATGACTCTGCTTCTTTCCAAGATTCAGTCAAATTAAGATGCAAGAGAATAAAAAAAGTTGTTCTAGTTTGTTTTTACTGTGTAACTTATAACCCTCTTACATAAGAAAACATCGAAGTTGACATCTCCAGAAATTTTCTTACGTTACCCTAGCCATTGGGTGTCCCTGCTCCACTAATCTCCAACTACTCTGTTTTTCTATGTAAATCACACACACAAAAATCAGGATGCAATAAGATGGAATTAGAGTGAAACGATAAAATTTGTTGTTACAACATGATGTTAACTAAAATGTTGAGATAATGCTATAATTTTCTGATGACAGCTTCAGTTCATTCAAAGAACACAAATCTAAACACCATGAGAAAATTATGATAAAACTCTGTCAAGTCAATTAGTGCTTGTAAACAAATACCATAGTTGAGCACATACTCTTCAGCAGTGTTTGGCATTATAGTCATTCAAGTGCTTGCTTATTTCACAGCATGTGTGCACTCCACATAACAGAGAATGACAGAAAATACAGATTACATTTGTACATGCTTATGCAATATAGAAGATTCTTACAATAGCCACTTGCAACTGTCCAGAAAAGACGGGATAAGAGATATAGGCAGGAAAGGTCAAAGGAAGCAAAATAAACACAGGGAAAATCTAACTGGACCTTACTGCAGAGGCTTTGTACAGGAAAATATCCCTTTCTCTAAAGTCAGCAAGATAAGTGTAAACAGAATTAACCTAGAAGCATATTCAGGTGCAAGGAATAATCAATCATCTTGTTAACATTTGAATATAATTGATAACAAATAAAGTCACAAAACACTAGCCTCCCAGGTTCTCACTATTAGCATTACTTCTACATTTTGACATGCATTGTGCTGATTTCTCTAAAGCCCAGGATGTCACCTTCTACACTTTCTGTGGAACTTTTCACTGACCCAGTATCACCATGGTAAGCAATTCTAAAAGCGTGATAAAATGTGAAATTTGTTTCAAGCCTATACATTGGGTGTGCTGAACCTTTGCCTAATGTCCCAGAAAAACAGACCAACAACTCGTAATTAAAAACCTCAACCTCTCCTGCCACAGTCTGAAAGCACTTGTCATTAGGGGAATAGGACTGCATGCATAAAATCCCTCCTTACCACAGATTAGGAAAGGCAGATAGGTCTCAAATTTTCTATGAAATCTCTATGGTAAAGTAGCAACTAATTATCAAGGTGATTATTTTGATGTTTTAAAATCATCAGATAATTTCTGAGCACTTAGGTGCATATCACTATGAAGTTTCTAGAGATTAAACCATGATTTAAGATATCTTCAAGGACCTTATAGTTCAGTTCTGTCTTCCAATTCTACTGTCCTGTACTAGTAATATCAAAAATACTTATCCAGCAATTATTTTAAAATGTGCAAATGCATAATGAAATGATTGAAGGGCATAATGACTAACTTTTGAAATTTTCAATTTTTTTTTTTTTTGGTTTTTCAAGACAGGGTTTCTCTGTGTAGTTTTGGTGCCTTTCCTGGATCTCGCTCTGTAGAGCAGGCTGGCCTCGAACTCACAAAGATCCATCTGCCTCTGCCTCCCAAGTGCTGGGATTAAAGGCGTGCACCACCACTGCCCAGCTAAAATTTTTCAATTTTTAAAACAGTATTTTCATAAATTACTTTAGAACTTCATACAATATATTTTGAACATATTCACTCCCACCTCAAATCGTGCTGTAAGCAGCCTTTCTGCCCTTTCATCCTTTGCCACCCAATTTTGAGATTTCTTTTTTTTTTCTTTCCCCATCGAATCCAGTTTGTGTTGCCCAGCTAGTCTTGGAAGTGGAGCCTGCCCTGGAATGCGGTCAACTTATCATGGGTCACATCATCAAATAAAACTGACTCTTCCTCTGTCAGAAGTTATCAAGTGACAGTAGCTCCTCAGATACTGATATGAATTCATGTCTACCTTCACCCCTCTATGCTGGGATTTTGTCTGACTGTAACTTGCACAGGTCTTGCCCATGCTTTCATAATCACTGTGAGCTGATATGTGCAACTTCCCTGTTGTGCCTACAAAACACGTTGAATGATGCTGTAGACAACCTCTGGTTCTTATAATTTTTCCACCTCTTCTTCTGAAAAGATCCCAGAGCCTTTCAGGGAGGGTGAAAGTATATCCCATTTAAGGTTGAGCATTTCACTGTCTCTTATTCTCTGCATGATGGCCCGTTGGGGGTCTTTGTGTTCATTTCTATCTACTGCAAGAAGATTCTCTGATGCGGGTTGAGAGACGTTCTGAACTATGTGTATAGCAATAAGTTAATGATTGTTTTAATACTTTATCTATTTAACAGAATAATATGCTGTTTTCCCCTAGGGCTTATGACCTATAGCCATGGGTAAATTCTCTTTAAAAATTACAGATAACTAACAAACTAATTTTCATTTTTCTTTTATTCTTTGGAGAAAAAAGTAACCATAGAACAGTAGCATTTGAGTTAACAGAACAATTTTTCAGACTTAAGAAATCATTTAATGGTACTCTAAGCACTGAACTACTAGTCGTTAATTACAGCAGTTAAACTAGTAGGAGCAAATTTAAAAAAAGAGTTGGTGGAAAAATTCCTCATGCTAACATATTCCACAAAGTAACAGCATAGCATACTGACTGTGATAGCTAATTTTCATTGTCAATAGACTGGATTTGGAATCACCCAGGAGACACATCTTTGGATGTATATTTGAGTTTATTTCTAGAGAAGTTTAAGTGGAAAAAAAATGCCCTGAATGTTGGTGGCATCATCCAATGGGATAGAGTGCCATTCTGGGGTTGGGGGATGAGAAAGTGGATGAAGCACAATCCCTCATTTCTATCTGCTTCCTGGCTATAAACTCCATGTGAGCAGCTATCTCATGTCCCTGCTGCCATGTCCTTACTGCCTTATTCCTCACATCTAGTCACAGTGATGAGAGAAGTAACTATAGCATGTATTAAATATATTAAACCATAATCCTTACTACATGAATGTATTTAGTGTGTTTCTAGGAACATGGGAGAGGCAAGTGACAGTGTGGCAAGTGGGAGTTCCTTTGTGTAGCTCAAAATCTAATACAACGTTTCCAAAGTAATGCACCTCTCTTTCTTTGCCATATGTTGGTCATCATCAGGGAAACATCACCCCATGTAGGGAAACTAGTGAGATTAGCAAACTGTTGCATTTTATTTTTGTGGAACAGCAGTTTCATGTTAGTTACTAGTAATGTTCCAAAGATTAAGCCTTAGAATCAATAATTTTATAAGACAAAAAGCAGACATGAAACTGGGTTAAATTCAAATATAGGACATATTTTAAAGATCCACACTTGGCTTGGACGTGTACTAGCTCCATTATGAAGAATAAATTGAGGCAGATATTAGAAGTCATCACACACCACTGAAAAATATGGATACTCATCAGTTCAGTGTATGGAAAACTATAGTTATCAGCTCTGCCTTTTATTGTTCATAAAGTGCCTCTAGGTCCCAGAGATAAAGTCCCTACATGTAGATAGTACTAAACAACTGAAGTAGTTGAGCCCTCCTCAGTCACGAAAATCAGAATGTTGATACCTGAGTAAGGAAAACCAATCAATTACAGTCTAATAATTTTGTGTAGGAGAATAATGAATAAAAGACATTGTCTTATTTCTCACTACATCTCTACAATTTAGTATAAGTTTGAACATACATAAGGTAAATACTATAAATAGTTATTAAAAATGACTATGTGTAATACATTATACTGGTACAATAGCACTAGAATAAGATAGGAAACGCTGATGTCTGTGGTTACATGAAACTACTTATTATATAATTTTAACCAACCAGAAATTTTATTCAAATAACTGGCCAATTTCATTTTTAAACAAAGAGGTTGGATTGAGTTGTCCATATAATTTACTTGCATGGCTAATTGAACTATAGATTATTATGGAATCACAAGTACATATTTCTGATTAAGGAAAGTAAACTGGAGCATAAATAACCATCGCAGCTAAATCAATCTGAAAATGGAAATACAACTTAGGGTACTGTTCGTAAGGTAAACTTACAAACAAAGCAATGTCTTGTAAAAACAGAAAGGCAGGATCTCCTGTTTAAATAAGAAAACATCTACAGGTCTTTCCTCAATGGTATGACACAATGATGCTACGTTCTTAATGCAGGTATTCCCCACCAAATTCCTATGCTGAAACCTAATCCCCAAAGTAAGATTATTAAGAGATTAGAGCTTTGAGGACATGATTACATCACAGGGGCACGGTGCTCATGAATGGAATTTGTATCTGTATAAAAGAGGCCTAAGGTAGTTTGTTTATTCCTCCCACACAGGTATATAAAAATCATCATCTATGAGGAACAGGCCATTTCCAAATACTTAATCTGTTGGCACTCTTCATCGTGGATTTTCCAGTCAGAACTAAGCAATAAATTTCTTGTATATAAACTCCTAGTCTAAGTTATTCTAGCAGCCAAAACAAAGAGAAAAAATATAATATGTAATTATCTTTAAAACTTTATTACATATGTGTATCTCTCTGAGTGTGTGTGTGTATGTGTAAGGATGTGCATATGCTAAGGCATGTATGTGTAGGTCAGAAGACAACTTGCAGGAGTGGTCTCTGTCCTCTGCCATAGGGATCTCAGGTATTGAACTAAGGTAGTAAAGCTTAGCAGAATGTCCTTTATCCATCTTGCCAGCCCTATATAATTAATTATCTTGTCCTAGAACAAGTTCATATACAAGATACTAAGAATACACATACACTTATACCTCAATCCAAAAAAATAAGATCAAATAGATTGAAGTGACAATTTATGTAAAGGTTGTTGTTCTCAGTCTATAGTAAAAGGATTGGATTTCTTTAAGTTGCATGTGCAGTGAAATCTTTGTTTACAACTTGCTACTTGACAAAAGTTAGGAACAGGAGAGGGAAAGGGCTAAGATGGTATTAACCACAGTCTGTTAAAGGGCATTAAAATTGTTATATATCTTCCTCAAATTATCAATGTCAGTGGAAAAAAACATAATTTGATTCAGAGGTTTTATTAATAAATATTCCCACACATTCTCTAGCCAAAATGAAATCTATTTCCAATGCCAATATTTTGGAGTGTTTTTCAATAATTATAGAAATCTTCAAACTTATGAAAGTGTAGAGATTCTAATGGTGAATTGGGAGTAAAAACACGAAGAGCAGTATTACTTCATGGAAATACTTTTATTGAACAAACTTCAACTATGGGACTGTATATACATCATGCTTTTAGCTGATTCCAGCTTCCTATGTTCAGAATTGCACTTTCTGGTCTATGCTTTTTCCATGCTGATTTCAATTAAGGTCCATTGCCAAAAATGTAGTAAGCAGTATAAATTGCTCTTCTCTTCTTCGTGACTTTGCCCCCAAAGTCTTCTCTGCTGCCTTAATCACAACATATGGAATACAAAGGGGAAAATACGACCTCTTTTTGGTTTATATTCTTAGAGCTGAATTCATATATATATATATATATATATATATATATATATATATATATATGATCAAGAATCTTCTCCAGGTTTTCTTTAAGAATAACTTTTTAAAGGGAAGTCGCTGGTTTTGGAAAGGAAGTATGGTGGGAAGCCAGCCAGGCTCATTGTCCCTTTTTGGCCACCTTCCTATTGCAGCTGGTTATCTGAAGGCTGGGCAGTATGTAAAAATATCATGTTAGAATGGCTAAATTTGTGCTTCTCTCTTCTCCCTGGAAACCTGTGTTTTAAAAGAACCCTGAATTTAAGTTGATCATTGTTATTATAAGGACCCTTACCTCGTCTAAATGCTGAAAATTATCTTATTTGAACCTTTTGAGCAGAAAAAAAACATATCCACCATTTTGAATAAAGCTTTGAAATGCTAATGGAATTTGACAATATTCTGGTTGAATTTCCAACTGTGATTTTCCTTTGATTAAAATAAATAAATAAATGGTGGAGCACCAACTTTGTCACCTGAGCATTGTTAAAGCTGACATTTGCAAAACAAGTATGCTAATATGACATTTCCCTGTCTTCTTGGTACTTTGGTATGATCTGACAATGAACCCAGAGAACTTTCTGAGAAACCTTTGGTATTTGACCAAGTGCCACCTATACATCAGGTGATTTCAAATTGTTGTCATTTTCTTGCCTCCCCACCACAATTTAAAGGAATATCCCACTAAAACTCAAGGAAATAACTCATCTCCCAACCAAATCTAACAAAACAGCTATTCACAGACAGCTTTGTAGAAACTGCAGAATCCTTTCAGTGAAAAAGTATTACTAGGGACATGCAGAAACAAGCAGCTATACTTGTAATAACTCAGGATTCCATAGGTTTCGTAGTAGCCAAGCCAAATCTCACTCTTTTTTACTTCTTAGATTTATTTATATTTAAAATTTTTATTTTATTTTTTATTAAGAATTTTTTCATTCATTTTACACGCCAATCAAAGATTCCCCTTCTTCTCTCCTCCCACCCACCAGCCTCCCCCTCCCAATCCACCCCCCCACTCCACCCCACAAGAAGGCAAGGCCTCACATGGGGAGGCACATCCAGTAGAGGCAAGTCCCATCATAGGTAGTGGGCTCCAAAAAACCCACTCATGCACCAGGGATGGATTCTGATCCTACTGCCAGGGGGTCCCCCAAGCAGATCAAGCTACACAACTGTCTCACCATATAGATGATCTAGTCCAGTCCCATGCAGGCTCCACAGCCATTGTTCCAACTTTCATGAGTTCCCACTAGTTTGGTTTGGTCATCTCTGCATGTTTCCCATCATGATCCTGATGCACTTGCTCATAGAATCCCTCTTCTCTCTCTTTGACTGGACTCCTGGAGCTCTGTCTGGTGATTGGCTGTGGATCTCTGCATCTGCTTCCATCAGTCATTAGAGAGAAGCTCTGTGATGACAGTTAGGGTATTCACCAGTCTGATCTCTAGGGTAAGCCAGTTCAGTTCAGGCACCCTCTTCACAATTTCTAGTAGTCCAAGCTGGGGTTATCCTTGGGGATTCCTGGCAACTTCCCTAGCACTGGGTTCCTCTCTATCCCCATGATACCTCTCTCTATCATGATATCTCTTTCATTGCTTTCCCACTCCATCCCTGTTCTAGCTCAACCATCCCATTCCCTTATGCCCTATTCCCTACCTTCCATTCCCCACCCCTCACAAATCTCACTCTTTATTTCATAATCAGAAAAACATATCCATCATTTTGAATAAAGCTTTGAAATGCTAATGGCATTTGACAATATTCTCCTTGAGTTTTAGGGGGATATTCCTTTAAATTGTGGTGGGGAGACAGGAAAATGAAATCATGAACTTTGCAGATAAATAGATGGGCCTAGATAATATTATATCAAGTGAGGTAACCCAGCTGCAAATCCTCAGATTTGAGTATACAACCTAGAAACCTGGAAAATCAGAAGTGGGAGAGAGATTTGGGAGGGGACTAGCAGGATACAGGTGATTTGGAGTGGGGAATGGAATTATCAGAAGGGGGCTCCATCTGGGTGGAGAAAGGGTGGTCAATACAGAAGGAGAAGAGGGGATGAGAGACAAATAACAATGAAGTTGTTTCTTAAAACCTAATGGAATCATATTTATTTGCCTAAAACTATATCTAATATACATGAATAAATGTGTATGCACATACATACATAATATATTAAATATATTATACATATTATAAATTATACATATAATATTAAAGCTTTAAATGTATATATTATATTAGATAATATCATATATTAAAGAATATATTATATAGAACCAGAGACTAAGAAAAACTCCAGTACCAGGGACAAAAAACTTTTCAAATGGTTAGTTGAGATAGTCCAAGTGACTCTCAAAACCATATAGATTATCAATGTAGTCCTGGTTTGCCTCTCAGGGTTTAGCATAGGCCCTTAACGTTGAACACAACTCACACTTAGGACACCAGACTTAGATGAATCTATCTAGATCTGATCTAAAAGCCTCTTTCCTGTGGCCTAGCATCCATGGTTCCAGAAAACACTATTCAAGTTGCCAAAGGAGGGAAGCAATTAAACAGTTGTACGCAGATGCAACACCTATGAATCACAACAATTACCAGCATGACAAGATATACATAAAGGTACAGTAAGTGGAACTCACATGTCAGTGGCAACCAACAGCTATCTAATTGGACTTCAGGCCCAATCAACAGGAGGAAAATAATGCCTGGTATTGGAAACCTATTCAGCTTCCTGGGGATAGTGAGGTCATTGATCTTGGAAAAGAATCTACTTCTGGCACTTTGTTGGATCTGCATAATTCCTTGTTACATTCTAAATTGTATCCTTAAACTCATAGATGAGTGTAGCTACCATCCTCCACCCCTCATCATAGAAATGGAGACCATCACAGAAAACGACAACTGGACACAATGCAGAGATCAACAGACCATGACTCATATCTGTATCTCTCTCTCTCTCTCTCTCTCTCTCTCTCTATATATATATATATATATATATATATATATACATATACATATATACATATATATATATACACACATAGATAGATAGATAGATAGATAGATAGATAGATAGATAGAGAAAGAAATTATATATATATATATATATATATATATATATATTCTTTTTTTTCCACAGCTCCTGCATCTTTGGCTCAGGGAATATGACAGAAGGTAATGTGGAATGATAGTAAGAACCAGAGTACCAGGAAGTCTGCTGTGAACAGTCTCTCCTAGGAATGGCTGCACAAACAAGACTGGAACAATGGCAATATCAATGGATATGTTAATGTGTAAGGGAAAAGTTTCATGGGGTCATACCCTAGACAAAGAACTAAAGGCAACAATTGACTACCGGAAGAATTAGCTTCTCCCAGGAATGATCTTTCTCATTGGCTGTCCAGTGTAGAGTAGTCATCTCTGAAAACATATACACAAACAATAAAAAAGGACTCAGAGGTTGTGTGTGTGTGTGTGTGTGCGCGCGTGCGTGCATGCATACACGTACTGTGTGTGTGTGTGAAATAATAAAAAGAGGCCATAACGCTTATGGGGACAGGAGGGTGTTTGAGGGAGAGTAATTGGGAAGGGCTGGAGGAGAGAGGAAGAGAGGGAAGGTGATGAAATTCTATTTCAATTAGAAACATGAAATATTTTTAGCCAATTAGTCTGTCCTTAAATTTCTGGTCCAGTATGTATACCTCCAGAGATATATTTGGCTTTAGCATTTGGCAGATTTGAGTAAAAAACAAACAAACTGACAAAAAAAGCAACAAACCACCATTGATGTTGTTACTGAAGGAAACTGACTAATTCATATAATTTAGATAAAAACAGTAAACTCAAGTCTTTGGGTACTCCTTAAGAATCATTAAAGCGGGTTGGTGGTGATGCACGCCTTTAATCCCAGCACTTGGAGGCAGAGGCAGGTGGATCTCTGTGAGTTCGAGGCTAGCCTTGTCTACAGAGCGAGTTCCAGGACAGCTAGGGCTGTTACAGAGAAACCCTGTCTTGAAAAAAAAATCAGTAAATATGGGGCTGGAGAGATGGCTCAGTGGTTAAAAGCTCTGACTGCTCTTTTAGAGGACCTGGGTCCAGGGCACCCAACACCCATGGTAAAACACCAACAATTAAAAAAAATCAGCAAATACAAAATTACTGAAAGGTATATAGAAATCTGAGAATGTCATGTCCCTTAATTTATTGTATATTAACATTTGTATAATCAGTTATTGTGTGAATGGGAAGAAATCTCAGAAGGCTCCACCCCTAGAGGGAGGAGAGAGGGAGAATCAGTTTTCTCCTGGAACAAGACCCTAGGTAGTCTATCTAATCCATATTTGTCAGTCCTTAACATACACACATACACACACACACACACACACACACACACACACACACACACACAGAGACAACGCTAAATGGCTTAGCAGGTTGTTTATCTGTGTGTCTGTGTGTATACATATTTATATATGTGTGTATACAAATAATGTGTATATATTTTTAATACCTATACATTAAAAAAAAGGTCATGAATCAGAAAAGAGGTGGAAGGACACAGGAGGTGCTGGAGGAGAAGAAATATTTAAAATAATTTACTTTTTTCTTTAACATTCTTTACTAAAAACACAATCCATATTTATATTTGGGGACTCTGTCTCTTATACGATGGTTGTGTTCTATCTTATTTTTCTTTACAAAACTGATAAAACATCTTTCTCAATGAAGTAACTTTATCAACAAAAACCTAGTCAATTATTTGTGAAATACAGGCAAAACATGTCAACATTCCTGGGGACATTTCTGTTACCTCTTATCAACAAATTTAAATTAACTTTATGATGGATGGAGGTTTAAGTCTCCTTTTACAGCAGGTGCTTTGCCAAAAATCATCTAACTCTCTACAGTCATGAAGTCTTAATGAGTCAAATGTAAATGTTTATTTTTTTTCTGGGAACTTCAGTCCACAATTAACATATTACATTTATAATTACATATGTATGGCTCTTTCTGTGCTGAAAGAGCACTTAAACAGTTGTGACATAGAGCGTGTATCTAACAAAGTAAAAAGTATACTACATGACCTTTTATGGGAGAAAAATGGCTAATATTCATCTAGACTCATCTTTATTAAAGAAAATAGCCTTTACCATTGAGCCCTTTTAAATACAGCTGCAAAAATATTTTTTCAATATTTAATACTTATGCAGAGACAGACGTAAAACCTGATGATACTATTATTTGGCAAGACGTGTGAGTGTTGGAGCTAATTTTCATTCTGTAGTCCCAGAAGACCTGGAGTTTACTATGTAGACCAGACTGGCCTCAAACTTGAAGTGATGCTCTTGCAGAGTGCTGGGATTATAGGTGTAGGGCACCACATCCAGCTAAAAATGATATCATTCCTTATAACCAAAGAACAGGCTGTTGAGATGGCTCAGTGGGTGAAAGCACTTGTCAAGCCTTTGGACTTCAGTTAGATCCTTAGGACCCACATGATGGAGGGACATAACTGACTCCTTTGAGCTGTCCTTGACCTCCACTTCAATGATATTCCATGTGACCATCCAACACATACAGATTAATAAATAAATGTAGTATAAAAAATAAAAATAACAGCTTGACACTGCTATAGCTGCTAAGAACCTGATGTCAGACTGGTCACAGGCCTACGGGGAAACCTAATACTATTTTTCTGCTAAAGGAACAAAGCAATGAGATTACTTCTAATGAAATACTGCTGTACCCATAGATCAGTGCCTCACTCTACCCACATCAGAGAAGCTTCTTCCTGCAGTAGATGGGAATTAATGCAGAGACCCATAACTGGAGCATGCACAGAGAGTTAGAGGCTTTCAATCACTCAGTCCTAAATAGGATGTCTTCATCAAATCCCTCCTCTCCTGGTTAAAGAATTTATGCTGAAGAGGAAGTGCAAAGACTAATAACCAGAGATGGTGGATGACTACAAGGGAAAAGTACCTTCCAGATACAACAGGACAGATGAACATATCAACTCATTGAGACTATGTCAGCATGCACAGGGCCTGCACAGGTTCAAGCCAGAAAGACTCCCAGTGCTGAGAAGGGGAAGTAGAGACAGGCTCTCACCCATAACCAAGAAGCTATTTGCAACTGATACCCACTGGCAAAGGAAAAATCAGTTTTCTCCAACATAGTCTCACTGAGTATATTAATCGCACCTTAGGGCAGACCCTATGCTTATGAGTAGTTGACCAACATAAAATAAACTCAATGTTACTTTTGTAAACTTTTCATCTCAGTTTGCTTTGTTTGGGCATTTCTTTGTCTTATTGATCTTTTGTTTGCTTATTTTGATTTCCAGATTTATGAGTTTTTAGCCTTTTTTTATAATTTTGGAAGAGAGATAAAATGAACATAATGTTGAAAGGGTGGGGAGGCAGGATGATCTGGGAGGAGGTGGAAGAGGGGAAATCATGTTGTGTGAAACTTTTTAAAAAAAAAATCAACAGAGACTAAAGTTTAAATGAAAATTTTAAAATTTCTCTTTGTCATTAATTCCCTGTACAAATTTAGTCATATTACCTTTTATATACCACATATATGTATATATTTAATAGTCATTAAAGAAGACATGAATTTGGAAGAAAGGAGGAGACGTGAGAAGAGTTGACAAGAGGACGAGGGGGTAAATGATATAAATACAATATACACATACGGATTTTTTTTTTAATTTTTAAGAAAACCAATAGCTCAAAAATAGATGTGAATGAAATGTTTTCTCTAGTCCTTTTCAAACCTAGCATTCTAAGATTTCATGCTTTTTAATTTTTTCTTATTTATGGAACGAAAATATCACTCTAATAAGGGACTCACCAGAGGCTTCCCATCTGTAGCATGCTCTTCTTTCTAGGGCACTTGAGTTTTTGTGTACAAGACCCAGCCTTACTGAGCACTTGTCTGGTGAAGTTCAAGTGGAAGGCTACTAGAGATCTTTTAGAAATAAATGATAACAACTCTGAAAAGGATCCTAAAATGCAAAGTAAGAGTAGGATTTGCATAGTGTAAATAATATCTGTATATGAGTTTTCTCCCTTATACTTATTTGTAAAAGATCTTGCTCACTGTAATTAATACCCATTGTGCTGTCTAATTTTTATGTCAACTTGGCATAAGCTAGTCAGTTTTGAAGAGGGAACCGCAATTGAGAAATGTTTCCACCATGTTGGCCTGTGAGCAAGCCTGTCGTGTATTTTCTTGGTTGATGATAGATGTAGGAGGGTCCAGCCCATTGTGTGTGGTGCCATCCCTGGGCTGGTGGTGCTGGGTGCTATAAGAAAACAGGCTGAGCAGGCCATGAGAAACAAGCCAGTAAGCAGCACCCCTCCATGGCCTCTGCATCAATTAGCCCCTGCCTCCACGTTCCTGTCTTGAGTTTTTGCCAGGACTTCCCTGAAAGATACACTATAAGTTGTAAGATGAAATAAAGCCTTTCCTCCTCAATTTGCTTTTGGTCATGCTCTTTATCACAGCAATACAAACCCTAACAAAAACACCCATGTTTGTGCTAAATTCACCCTTTATCTTGGCAGACTAAATGAGACATGTAGTTGAAGTGGTGTCTATGAACCAACAATATTTCAGCTTCTGGGAACTTATTAGAATTATAGATAACCAGGACCCACTCCAGACATACAGACTTGTATTCATATTGAAACCTGAGAGGCATAGGTGTAGAACATAGCTTCCCACACACTGCTCTAGCATACTTCAGAATCAACTTCCTGTTGTGACCTCACATGGCAGAGGGTGTGAGTAGTCTATCCTATCATCAGGGAAAGAGAAAAGGGGCCACCTCTTGTTCATTGAAGTGATGTCTTGAACACAGGCTCTTCTTCATTTTTGCAATCCTCCTCCATTAACCTCTTTAGTCTATGAGTTAATACCATCACCTTAGCATTTAAGTTTCAACATGTAAATTTGGAAGAGACATAGGCATTCAGCCACAGCATAAAACTTCCTCCAAGGTTTGATTTCTTTCTCACTATTGTCAAAAATTTTTGGTTTATTTACAGATTAAAATTACCTGGAGATTTTATTTCTAAAAGTCATCCCTGAAATCAGGTAGCCAGAATTGGTGCTAATATCTGTGGCATGAAGATATTTCTGAGTCCTAGATCAACTATTATCTAGCTCATATATTGAGGATAGTTGAGATTGTGGGGCTCTTAGTATGTATCATAGTGCCCTATACCTACTGAGGAGTACATGGCAATGCTTCTTGACCTCTTTAGCACAGATGCCCAAGCCAAGTTTATCAACGCTTGAAAAATGTGTCTACTTACAGGTTTTGCACTGTTTTCTAGTCTATCCAGATTAGCATGCAAGTGGGGAAGTATAGGAAACAAGGCCTCATAAGCTTGCCATTCTTCTTACATATTCAGCCATGAAGATAATCCTAGTGATAGTACTTAATGTTTACTCAGTCCTTGCCGTGTATCAGACACAAGCAAATACCTGCACTTGTGTTTTCCAACAAACCTGTATACAATTGGTTCTTTGTCACATCCATTTTACAGATGATGAACTCAATCTAAAATGAGTTAAACATCATGATAGCACAGAGGTTTTAAGTGAGAGAGTTAAGAATGCTCTGCTTCCTCTCCCCCAACCATTGCTACTACTTCAGCATTCTCAAATAATAATATGCATAATCACATAGAGCACTGTTAGAAAACTAACTTTGTACCTTATTCAAGAGATCCTGATTCAGGACAACCAGTGCGCATATTTGCATAGCCCCTCAACATCTTCAATGACTGCCAAAAAACAGAAATGGCTTCTACAACTAAACTTTCTGGCCCATTTCTGTGGCATATCAATACATTTTGATTCACTTGCTATACTCATCTCTGAACACTAAGAAAAATAATTTCATCTTTTTAGAAAATGACTACATGGGTATATTATTTAATCTTTAGCCAGGATTAATTTAAAATCTTAGCATATGTCTTTGAGAAAAAGGAATGAGTGAAAATACAAAAATAGCGATGACTAAATGCCTTTTAAAATTAAGTTTTATGCAAACTACAAGTTCTTTACTCATGGAACACACATATCTGGAGAACCTTGCATCTGCCAGGAATCATACAAAGCTTTGAAATAGATAGTATAGAAGATCAAATATCTATGTGCCTGGAAGTTAACAACAATAAGCTTGAAGAAAAACTACCATCCATAAACAAAATGTCATTAAAACAAAGGATAATTGGATCATCCATAAATTAATATATGGTCCTATGAGGTATGGGGTACATTAAAATAATTCATTTTAAGTAAAATATAGAAAGAAATGAAGGTGAACAGGCAGATACTACTATCAATGTTTTCATGAATTAGAAATCAATCTAATAAACAATTAAGTTTTCAAAGCCTCTGACTAGTCAAAGTAAAAAATTCAAAGAATAAAAAGAGTCATGTCTTAATACAATATTTTTTAAATATTTTAATATTTAGGGAGCTGTAGGCACAAGTAAGTTTTAGTTAAATGTTTGTGAATTAGATAATTTTTACATCAGAATGTTGGGATTAGAGCTCTATGGTTGGGTTTCATGAATCCATCAATTCTCTGAAAATATATATAAAAGCATGTGTGTATGCATATTTTCCCTCTCCAGATAGCTCATAGATTTTTTTTCTATATTTTAAAAAATGGCCCGTAACCCATTTTGTACATTATTGCCACAGTCATTTTTTAAAAGGAACATGGTGAAAGACATCAGAAAGGAGAGAATGGACTATTGGCAACACAAATGCTTTGTAGTACAGAGAGGAATAATAACTGGTTAGGCACTTTAGCACAGTGCCAGCACTGTTATGAGCCAATTTCTAAATGACAGGAAGTCAAGTTTGTGCCTTAAAAAATCCTTGAGATCTTTCCCAATGATGCTACATTTGTGTATATGATGAATAGTAAATTTGATGAGAATTTTCTGGCTACCAAAGAATTATAAAAGATCATCACACTGAATACAAGCCAGGTCTGAGGCTACTTAACTCTAAATCATGTTGGGAGCGGCCCAAAACCAGATATATTGATTAGAGCCTTGACAAGTATGTGTTTAGAAGCCTGTAAGTATTGCAAGAAGAGTGCAAAGGAGGATAAAATAAGAACTTTGATAAATGTAGTCTTATCTCAAGGTCACTCGAGGGAAAGGAAATACAGGTTCACTTACATATCAGCATGTATAGCTTTGAATATTTAAACATGTATTTAAATAATCCTCTTTTGCTTTACCACTGCCATCAGCATCCACAAAGAAATCCCATTTGATATGCTCTTTGTTCCACAAGCCTGGCAGAATTCATGGTCTTAATTCACCAGCTAAAGCTTAGATCATCAGTCTACCCATTATTCTTATGCATCACTGATCATACAGAAAGAGGACGTGTTTGATCCATTCTTTTTTCAGTAGTGAGAAAAATGTGCACCTGCTTTTGATTTGTCAGTTGCGTTTGTATGATGACTGATAAGGAGATCTAATAGGTCTGAGCTAACTGATTCAAACAGGAAATGAATCTTCAACTACTATTTCCTCCTAACATGGAACTCTTAGCAATTTAGTTGGGCATTGCTTCAATATTAAAATAAGTCTTTAAATATGATCATAGTCTGCTTAAGGGCCCCCCTGGAAGTAGGATCAGAATCCATCCCTGGTGCATTAGCAGGCTTTTTGGAACCCACTACCTATGATGGGACATCTTGAACAGTGTTGAGGCGGTGGGGGTGGGACTTGGACCTGTCTCTACTGAATGTACCTCCCCATGGGAGGCCTTACCTTCTTGTAGGGGGGAATGGAGAGTGTGTTGGGGAGGAGGCTGGATGGGTGGGAGGAGGGAAGAAGGAAATGTTTGATTGGTATGTAAAATGAATAAATTTTTTTTCCTAATAAGTATGATCGGAGGAATAAATTTTCTTAATAGGATTTCCAATAATAGGATTTCCGATACCTATTCCACACCCCCCAATCTTCCTCTCCTTCAGACTCTTGTTTTTGACTCTCTTTGAAGAACCATTGGTTTTCTCCAATGACACATGGGTACCCAATGCAGCAACACTTTGTCAGAAATTAACCTTTCATCCTTCCCAGGACAATACAATGAAGTGCTCTGCGAACTCTAAAGCAAATAGCTACCACAAACCTTACTTCATTGAAGTGAGTATGTATTCTCCATTGCTCCATTTCATTTTGGCCATAGGGATGCTCTTAAGTTAAAGTTTTCAATTTCAGAAATATCTCATAAATATTTATCTTTTAAGCAATATCCAAATCCAAGGCTAATTAATGAGTCCTGGACCCTGTACAGAACAGATAACAGGTTTGTTTACCATCTGCCTTTACCACAACTGGAATGGTAGCTTTACGAGAACATAGACTTTGTTTCCTTCACTACCATGTTCCCTGAATCTAAAACAATGCCAGGAGCTCATTAGATGGTCAGGAAATGCTTCCAGCTGTGGAAATGAGCTGGATGCTTTCTGACCATTGAGGACTTAACCTAAATACTTCTGCTAAGAAAGTCCCATCACTTTTTCTATTTCTAAATAATATCCCACATTACTAAGTGACATTTTTCACACTGGCCAATTAGGATCTCTGATTTAATTCAGAAACCAGTATGCCAAGGTCATGATTCTCTTGAGAGCATAGTACATTTGACTAATTATCACCATTTATAATTCTTGAGCTTTTTCTATTAGTCTGGGTCACTCCTTGGATATTGCCTGGCTCCAGTTGAGGCTTGGGTTTATTTTAGAAGCTTTAAAACAGGCACATATATATTTAAACCCATTTCCCAAGCACTTCTCTGTTTGTAATTATAGCTTATTTCCCGCTTCCTTTTTTTCCTACAAAGCAAAAAAGCAGGCATTTAAAAATCTCCTCCAAGAACTTGGACTAGAGTAAACCTTCTTGCTAGACGTTGTATTGTTTGTTCAAAACAAAAGAAAACCGAATCTTCTAAGGTCAACCTTGTTACCAATTTTACCCTTGTGAAGTTCTAATAAAAGAAATATGTGTGTACTGTTGAACTAGAGACACTCCAGGGATAAGAAATTAAATAGAATGTCTCAAGGTAACCTGGATACAAACAGATGGACAAATGCTGGATATTCGGCAGCACCATTCGGTGGGGTTTCCTTTCGCCAATTTGAATGTCTCTGAGGATGAGAGCCTTTACACCTGACACATCTGTGCTCCAGATCCCCTGCCTTTAAAATGACTTTTCTGAGTGTTATTGGAAACAGCAACATTAAGATAATGGCAGGCATGACAGTGAAGCATGCCCAAGGGAAGCAAAATAAATGAAATCAATTAGTATCATAAATATTGGTTCCCTTTTCACATGTCTTTAGCATCCGTTACATATATACACAACACCCCAAGGTTCTAAGCATTAAATGACTTGCTTTGATCAGATACCAACAATTAAAAGAAAAAGACAGAGGTGCTTCTATTTTGCTATTCTCAATCCCAGTCTCTTTTCAATACCACCTGAATTTATGAAACATAACAGATCGAAAATGCCTCAATACAATCCTTGTTTGTGTAAATAAAAATAATCCAGATACAACAACAGTGGTTTAAACAAACCTATTTAATAGGAAACCGCATGGTGTAATTTACTTGATTTAATGAAAACTCACTTGTAGCCCAGTATAAATGAAGACAATGAACAGACTAGCAGCTCTGTTCAAATGGGCACTAGCAGAATGTATCATTTGAGGTCAGCTGTCATTCTGTTTGAATGGGTCCCTTAACAGATCACAGAGCAGATGGAAAAGGCCAGTATGACATGACTCTCTGACTTAATTATAACATTACCAAGACAGCATATGGACTTTGTATGTACTAGAGAATTTTATTCAGTGAATTTATTTGCACATAAATTCTGTGATGTGCTTCATTTGGTTTTATGCTACCTTCAATATTTATATTTCATTTTAATTGAATCATTTTTATCTATGGATTAATAGGTCAGGCTGTTCTACCAATTACAGCCGACTCTTGTTGAAGCCCATATTTTTTTTTTTAAGTGGAGAATTTGAATTTATGTCTTACTCAAGATTGCTCAATTTAGAACAAGATTTCTGTATTTCCCAGAGCCATTATTCCTAAAATTAGAGGGAAAGGTCTTAATGACTAGGTTTGTCATACCTTCAGAGTTCCAGAAAAGAGCGCCCATCTTTTTTTTTTTTTAAACTTGTCTACTATCTAGTAAAAATGCACAGCAGGGCCACAAAACCCCAGAGAAAGCTCAATCAGTTTTGTGGGAAACACGCCACCTTACAACCTATCCCAAAGTCGAATCTGTGGAAGCTACTGATCTAATTCACTGAAAAAAGGACTTTGAGAGCTCCAGGATTTTCCCGCAAATCTGTCATATGAAACTCTGCATGGACACGGTATGCATCACTAGAAAATAATTTAAAACTTCTACAGACATTGGGGAGTATAGTCTAAGTGCTAAATTTAGGTGACAGCACAGATAAAACAGGAAGTGAAATACTGCCTAAAGAAACCAGCCCTTGACTTGGTCAAAGCCAGAATTTAGATCCACAGTCCACAATATATCAGCAGCTGTAATTTAACTCGATTCCCAGAAGAGCAATAAAAAGGTGGCTCGGGAAGAGGGCAGTAACGTCACACACATACCAGCCTTGGTTTCTACTCCAAAGGATCCTGCTCTTGATCTTTGCCAAAGGCAGATTTAATTTGAACTCAAATAAATATTAAGGCAGAGAGATAAATGGATAATGTTCTGATGACGAATATTTAAAGGTTATTTCATTTATTTGAAATTGCTAGAATAATTCAAATGAGAGAGTAATTCTTTTTCTATCCATGCAGAGACACATATATTTTTTGAAGTCTTTACTCTTATGTGAGGACATTGGAGGTTCTGAATATATGTGTCTAGGACACACTTATAAAGGATTTCCTAATTTAAGTGAACTTTGCTTTTTCATCATAAAGACGATGTCTTACCACAGTTCACAAATCCACTGTGACAGTGTCAGAAAAAGCAGCACGGCCTCTAGCGTCAGACTGTCTAGTTTGAGTCTTAACTAGCCACTTAAGAGACATGAGACTATGGACAAGTCTGAGCCTAAATTTTCCTCTCAGTAAAAAGTGAAAAGCCAATATCTATATTAAGCTTGATTCTCAAGACTAAATCAGTTTATGTAATATGCTTGAAAAGAGTTCTGTAAACGTAGCTGTTTCAATTACCATAGTCATTTAATTACCATAGCCAGTTTTTATCACCATTATCATCACAATAATGGCCTTTTCTAATCCATTGGTCAATTTGTCTGCAGTACCAACTTTTCTAGCTTAAGCTTCAGTGCTCAGGCTGCATGTTCTTTGTGTATCATAACTTCACATGTTTTGTTTATACCTTTTCCCCCAACACCACCTAGGTGGACACACATGGTGGGAGTAAGCTAATCCATGCCTGGGAAAAGCCAATTCAACTTCCTTCAAAATTTAAATAATAAAAAAGGGGAAAAAAGTATTTAAGACTAGAATAAGTGCCACAGAAACCTAAAGCTCCCACTGAGCTAGAGGTATGGAAGAATGAAAATTAAGAGCCAGACAGGAAGCCATTTTGTAGAATGTAGGGTCATGCAGCTGTTTAGAAAGAAGCAGAAATGACAAACTGTGTAGTTCCAGAAAGTCAGAAACAGGGAGGTGGCTGACAATTTCTAGTTCCCTTGCAGTAAGGTTCCATATAACTCCCTTTACCCTCAAACATTTTCCTTACTCATCTGAACTCAAATTCCTCCTGCTTGCATTTTCATTCCTTTTAAACCCATCCTAAGTTCTTTGCAATGGACATACATGTTTAAGTTGACTTACTGAGTTTTGTAAAACACAGCAGAAGTCCATTGTGAGGAAACTTGTAGCTAAAAGCTTGACTATATCACAGGTCAGTGTGTCTTATGAAAGGAAACAAATAAAGTGAGCTTGGTATCTCTCTAAGCCTGCCATCCATATCACCTATCTCTGAGAAACAAGTATGACCAACCAATGTATTAGTAACTTATCTACAAAAGCATAATTTATGTTTATATAATTTTAGACAACAAAAAAAAAAAACAAAAGCACACACTTACTTTCATTCCTACATCTCATTTCTCTCTCCCCCTCCCTCATTCCTCCCCCTCTTTTTCCCTCCCCCACCCCACACATGTGTGTGTGTATGTGTGTGTGTGTGTGTGTGTATGCATGGGTGTGTGTGTGTGATCAGGGATGAAAGGAGGGATGAAAGCTAGGGTATTGTTTAAGTTAGAAAAGTATTCTACCACTGAGCAACACTATAGTCCTTTTTGAACAATTGAGATAGTTTCCATTACCCAGACTGGCCTTGAACTTGTAATTCTTCTGACTCAGGTAGAATTAAAGATAAGCAATACTACCACATTGGGCTAGGCATTGCCATTTTTGCTTTTTATTAGAGTTGTATACCACATGTTTTTGAGCTATTGCACATGATGGACATTTCATAATACACTCACACATCTCTGCTGGCAGAGGAGTAGCTAGCTGTGCATGACATTGCCCAAACAGAAATAGTCAGCTATCATTTAAACACCAAGTCTGTAGACATGAAAAGCAATACATATTTCAGAAGAACAGCAGACATCGTGTATGAGTCCCTGGAGGTTTTGGGGCTTTTGGAATATCTTCTGCTCTTTATCTCATTTTTCTTTACTTGGCTAACTTAGTATTCTAAAGCATACCCACAGAGCTGAGGTAGCGGGAAAAAAAATAATGGCAGTCTGCTCAGACAATTCACATGAATCACCTCTTTGGAGTGCATTTAATTCTAACACAAATTACCCTCAATTTTCAGGCATATTTGTGAATGGAGTAAGTAGATTAGTCAGTCCTGAGCTACCACCAGCTTCTGCCAATGTGAGAACAAGGGAGAGTAGCTTCCTCTCATTGTACCAGCCCTAGGGCCACAGCATTGTTTCACTATTGCCTTCTTTACCTATTGGGGCTAACAACCCTGACAGAGATTAACTTCATATTTTTTGCTTCTGGATTACCAAAGATCCCATTAAAATTGTCTGAACTCTTCTTCAAATATTTTCTTGGCTGAATCATGGCACACATTATGATTGCTATCATGATATGAGAACTTAATCTCTTTAAATCATGATTTTAGAATTTCTACTCAAACATTGGTTGAGATTTATGAACCTAAACAAGGACATTGAGTCTGTCAGGCAAAAATTAAGAAGCAATTCCAAAGAACAGTTTATTTCTGTCTTAGTCTGCATAGTTCTGCAAGATAGGAATTGGATCACTATACTTCATGTATTGAAGTGATGCTAAGCATCTTAAGCCTTCAAACTTAATTCCTCGTACTTTGGCTTCTTTTTACCAGCAATGTAGTTGAGTTACTCCTGCTGCATCCTTCCTAGGAGCAGTGTAGGCTGATTGGGATAAAAGAGTACTGACTCAAGGCCTGAGTCAACCCCATCATGTATGGAGTTCCTAAATATGCCTCTTTGGGAAAGACAATAACGATTGTCACTCCTTATTTTTTGTGATAAGCCCAGAGGATCATTTCTCTTCTACTAGAATCAAGATATTAAGAAAATGGCAAGACAATCTCCTACAAAAAAAAAATCCTAACTACTCAAACACAGTGTTATACACTCTCTACCACATCAGTCTCCCTACCTCGTCTTTGATCAAACAATTAACAATTTGGCATTAATGGACAAATAATTAATCTTTGCATCTATACTGCTGCACAATACCTATACAAGACTAAGTCCACTCAAATCCTGAAATATATTGGGTAGATGATCTCTGGGCCCCACGTTGTACTGAGGAGCTATTGTCAGTACATGGTTGCTGATAGAAGGAGAATCACTCTTTAGTGCAAATATATAGTCACTATATGTTGGGCCCTGTAAGGACCAGGCATGAGGCCCAGTGTAACTTCCCAAGCCTAGCTTGAGTTTGGTGACCTGTCTTCAAACATGACTTCCGCATACGAGTGACTCAGCTCTACCTAACCTAGAATCACCTATGCCTAGTAACTGCTGAGATGGCATAATTTCATTGGCCCACTATCCTCACCCCATCCCTCATCACCCCTACCTATATAAGTCCACTCCTGATACAATAAAACAAGTTCCTGTTTTGACAAGACTTCAGGTTCAGTCTGCTTCTCTCCAGTGGACAGGGGAGTTCTGACCTGTCAACACTCACCATCCAGCTCAGCCCTGCTGGGGATGTCTTTCTATATGCTGTGAATGTGTTGCTCTGATTGATTGATAAATCAATTTTGATTGGCCAGTAGCCAGGTAGGAATTACAGTATAGGTGGGATAAGCAGAGAAGGGAATTCTGGGAAGTGGAAGGCTGAGTCAGGAGATGCTGCCAGCCACTGCCGCCATGAGAAGTAAGACGTAAAGTACTGGTAAGCCACAAGCCATGTGGCAACTTATAGATTAACAGAAATGGGTTAATTTAAGGTATAAGAAGTAGACAGCAAGAAGCCTGAGCCATTAGGCCAAACAGTTTAAATAATATAAGCATCTGTGTGTTTATTTGGGTCTGATTGGCTGCAGGCCTGGGTGGAACTGGAGATAACTCCAGCTACACAGCCCCAGAGAGAGACTGGCTGGACCAGTCCTGCCTCCGCCCTACCTGTCGGTCAGCCCGACAACTATACATTCTCTATGCTCTAGTGAATTTACTGTGCATCCATATATGTATTGGAAGCATGAAGTTGATTTAGTGTGTTATCAAAAGAAATGACCTGAAGTCAGGAATTGGGTCTGTATGATAGGGAAGCATGGAGGAGATTAGGAGGCAGGAAGCAGGGAGTAGATACCATCATATTTTATTAGATAGCTGCATAAAATTCTCAAGAATAAAGAAAAATAACCTAAGAGTCTTTCAGAAATATCTTGGTAATTCTTCTCAGGACCTAAAAGAAATTGAAATTTTCCTATGTGTACATTTGTTAGCAACATTAAGTTGGTAAAGAAGAACTAGGGCTCCAGAAAGGAGTTATTCTGTGAGCTTGACAATAAAAGGCATGAAAGCCCTAGCTCTACAACTTCTATTTCCTAGTTTAAAAAAATGTTCTATATTAGAACAGCTTTCTTAGCAAGAATTTTTAATCTTCAAAAGCATACTTAAATTAAAAAAGGTATTTCAAAACTCACCCATCCCCCTGCAACCTCAGCGGCCTCCTGAGACACAGAATCTGCCAGCTCTGATTGGACCAAGAGGTGAATGACTCTTCTCCCACCCAGAGTTCTGCCTCTAGGACCTAGGCCCTGGGGCAAAACCTGAGCTCCCTACCCCCACCCATCACTACCCCAGTTGCAGGCCAGCAGGGAAGACTCTTGCAGACAGACTTCCTTACCAACACCCCTCATTCAACCCTGCAATCTACAAGACACACTCCCTACCCCAAACCCAGTCCCTACCTCAAACCTACCCATCCCCCTGTGACCTCAGTGGCTTCCTGAGACATAGAATCTGCCAGCTCTGATTGGACCAACAGCAGCTCCCTGAGACACAGAATCTGCCAGCTCCAATTAGACTAAGAGCTACAATTGTACCAAGAGTGGCCCCCTGAGACACAGACACAGCAAGCACAGATTGAACCAAAAGCAGTTCCCTCAAACACAGACACCTCTTGCACATATTGGAGGAAGAGATGGGTAGATGCCAGTACAAAAATACATACAACAATAGAAAAAGCAATATGGCACAACCAGAATGGTTCTACAACAGCAAGACCTAAATATCACAATGTAGAAGAAGCAGAAGAAAGTGACCTTAAAAGTAACTTTAAGAAGATGATAGAGACCTTTAAGGAAGAAATGAAAAATTCTCTTAAAGAAACTGAGGAAAAGACAAACAAAAAATTGGAAGAAATCAATAAATCCCTTAAAGAAAGCCAAGAAAACCAAGAAAAAGCAATTAAACAGGTGAAGTAAACAGTTCAAGACCTGAAAATCAAAATAGAAGCAATGAAAAAGACAAACTGAGGGAATGCTGGAAATAGAAAATCTGAGTAAATGAACAGAAACTACAGATGAAAGCATAACCAACAGAATACAAGAGATGGAAGAGCGAATCTCTGGAGTGGAGGATACAATAGAGGAAATAGATTCGTCAGTCCAACGAAACACCAAAGCCAAAAAAGTCATAACAGAAAACATCCAGGAAATCTGGGACACAATGAAAAGGTCAAACTTAAGAATAATTGGGATAGAAGAAGAAGAATACCAACTCAAAGGCACAAAAAATATATTCAACAAAATCATAGAAGAAAATTTTCCCAACATAAAGAAGAAAATGCCTATGAAGGTACAAGAGCTTGTAGAACACCAAATAGACTAGAACCCCCACAAAGTTCCATCACCACATAATAATCAAGAGCAGCAAAAGAAAAAGGCCAAGTGACTTATAAAGCTAGACCCACAAGAATAACACCTGACTTCTCAATGGAGACTCTGAAAGTCAGAAGATCCTGGACAGACATAATGCAGAAACTAAGAGACCACATATGCCAGCCCAGACTACTATACTCAGCAAAACTTTCAATCACCATAGACTGAATGCACAAGACATTTCAAGACAAAACCAGATTTAAACAATACTTACCCACAAATCCAGCCCTAGAGAAAGCACTAGGAGGAAAACTCCAATCTAAGGAAGTTAGTTGCACCCATGAAAACACAGGCAATAAATAATCCAACAGCAGCAAATCCCAAAGAAGGGAAATACACACACACTACCACTAAAAGATAACAAGAATTAACAATCACTGGTCATTAATATCCCTTAATATCAATGGACTCAATTCAACTATAAAAAGACACAGGCTAACAGAATGAATACAAAAACAAGATCCATCCTTCTGCTGCATACAAGAAACACACCTCAACTTCAAAGACAGACACTACCTCAGAGTAAAAGGCTGGAAAAAGACTTTCTAATAAAATGAACTTAAGAAGCAAGCTGGTATATGCTGTGGGATGTTCTGTATGCTGTGAATGTGTTTCTCTGATTGGTTGATAAATAAAATGCTGATTGGTCAGTAGCCAGGCAGGAAGTATAGGCAGGATAAACAGACAAGGCAAATTCTGGAAAAAGGAATGCTGAGTCAGCAGATGCCAGCCCGCAGTCCAGGGAACAGCATGTAATGGCACACAGGTAAAGCCATGGAACATGTGGCAACATATAGATTAACATAAATGGGCTGAGTTTAAATGTGAGAACTAGTCAGTGGTAGGCCTGAGCTAATGACCAAGCAGTTTTAATTAATATAAGCCTCTGTGTGTTTAATTGGGGTACACAAGTGGGAGAGAAATGTCCCAAATGCCGGCAGGCTGAGACACAGGAAAACTTTAGCTACAGGTATAGCTCCCCTAATATCTAACAAAATAGACTTCAAACTAAAGTTAATCAAAAGAGATCAGGTGAGGAGGGGCAACAGAGGGTAGGGGACAGGTATAAGAATATAAGGAAACAGGATGGTCAAGCTGGAACAGGGATGGAATGGGAGAGCAATGAAAGAGATACCATGATAAAGAGAGATGGGGGATAGGGAGAAACAAAGTGCTAGGGAAATTCCCAGGAATTAACAAGGATGACCCCAGCTTACACTACTAGCAATAGTGTAGAGGGTACCTGAACTGGTTTACTCCAATAATCAGATTGGTGAATACCCTAACTAAGGTCATCATAGGGCCTTCATCCAGTAACTGATAGAAGCAGATACAGAGATCCACTGCCAAGCACCAAGCCAAGTTCCAGGAGTCCAAAGGAAGAGAGAGAAGAAGGATTCTGTGAGCAAGGGGCATTATGATCATGATGTGGAAACCTACAGAGACAACCAAACCAAACTAGTTGGAACTCATGAACTTTAGACCAACAGCTGTGGAGCCTCCATGGGAATGAACTAGGCCCCCTGCATAACTAAACAGTTGTATAGCTCGATCTGCTTAAGGGGCCCCCTGGCAGTAGGATCATGATTTATCCCTGGTGTATGAGCTGGCTTTTTGGACACCTCACACAGCCTTGATGCAGCGGGAGGGACTAGGACCTGCCTCATCTTAAGGTACCAGACTCTGCTGACACCCAATGGGAGGCCTTTCCTTGTTGGAGGAGGGAATGGAGGTAGGTTGGAGGAGGAAGGCTGGGGGGGGGCAGGAAGAGGGAAGAGAGGGGGATCTGTGATTAGTATGTGAAATGAAAAAATGTTTAAAGTTATTTCAGACTTCAGTCCTATCTCAAATATTTGCATATGGTTTTTGCTACTTTGTAGATGGGTTACAGAAATTCTTGCATTCCTAGCACACTTTTCATGGATCCTAGACATGCTTCGCAACTGCCTCCATGCCAATTCAGACCTTCTCTAGTCTCATCTGGTATGTATGAACAGTGTGGCTACCAACCATATAGGAGAAAGGCAACTGTACACAGAAGTGTCAATCTTCCCTGAAAAAATTACATGACATGTTTTAAAAATTTTTTTTATGTAAGTATATAATGATAATATCTGCCAATTACTAAGTAACTACAATGTGCTAGACTCTTCATATATAGTTTCTCTGATTTTTTACAAATGTTCAAGAAAACTGTTATCATCTTCATTTTTGAGATCAAAGAGTGGAAGTCCAGGTCAATTTAGCACATTTCCCAAAAGCACATGGCTAATGAGCAGAATTTTATGTTTTGATCCCTATAGCGTCTCAATGAATTCCTGCCACGTGCCAGGCACTATATATGATACTTCTCATGTAGTGTCATATGCAGTGCTCACAATTCTAGATGTCCCTAAGCAAGTCTGAATCTCAACATGAAGATAGTAAACTCTAAAACTTAAGAGTGATCTTTAAGTCAGTACTATGCCATCCATGCTCCAGAGGTCAAGCTTCATGCATTCCCAACACACTGGAGTAGGGTTCCCACTCTTTAGAATAGGGTAGGGGTTCTCATTCATGAAGCAATACAAGGCAAGGTTTACTCATACAAGCAGTCCTATACCTAAGATTTTGTGTGGTTCCATCATTGTAATAGTTTTTACCTGGGCCATAGTATTTTGGCTCTCATGAACTGGAATTATGTACACCAATGACTATATATTTGGGGTCATGAAGATGGCACCATCCACACTGTTTCCATGATACTACAGTAATAGGGTCTCTCTGTAATGTCCCCAACTTTGATGGATCTCCTGTATACTGGCACTACAATATGAGAGGGAGTCTTAATTTATTACTTATGTTCAGGTATCACTCTTGATTTTTCTTAGACAATAGATTCTGGTTCTATTTGGATAGCTAATTTATTTCCTTATTTTGGCCGTCATTAGGTTACACTTTTTGTGTGTTTTATTAAACATGCTTTCTTTCTCCCACTCCCTTTAGTTTACCACATAGGCTGTTTATTCTTCAAATTTTAAGGTTTACTCTCAATTTAACAATTTCACCTTTAATTGATTTAGCCTTTTTGTTCTTAATTCAAGTAGCCAAGGAAAACGTGGCTGCTCTTCCAAATTTTTTTAGACCTCTCCATAGATAAATACCCAATATCATTACTCCAAAGATCTACCTTCAATGAAACACCAAGTCATAAATACATTTCAGCCAAGTTTTGTGTGAGTTTGTGTGTGTGTGTGTGTGTGTGTGTGTGTGTGTGTGTGTGCGCGTGCATACAGTAGGATGGAATTTCTTCTACTGTCTAGTAACATGTTACTCATTTCTATCTGAGATGTTACCAGAATGCACTTTAAGTTCCATAATTAAGTCAATATTCTGACTAAGATACCTAGACATGCTCTGTGCCCTTACCAGAACAGCCTTTAATGGTCTATTCACAGCAATGTCAGTTTTTGTACGTGGCTTGAAAAAAATGTATACAGTTATATAAACAAATAGTTTTTAAAAATAAAGTCTTTAAAGAGACAGTAAAATATAAAAAAACAAGCCACATAAAGATGGCTGTCACACAGAGAATCTGGATTATGTTCTCTTTGATATTAGTAACTGAAGAAAAACATTTGATTGTAAAAGCTGTTCAGTTATGCCAAAATGTAAATTTTAAAGGTACCTTGACTTCAAAATTTGGATATAAGGATGTGTTGCTTTGGAAAGGAGACTCTGCTTTTGTGCCCACAGAAAGCCAAAGGCTATGGATTTGTTCCAGATTAAGATACATCAGATTTGACTAGCCAAGACCCCCTGAAAGGTCTCCGATGACATCATGGCCCAGATGATCCAACATCCAGAATGGTTTGAAGGCAACTGCCTCAGACAATACAGCCTCATGGACTATTCCATAATACTAAAATTTTCTTTGTGTCTCCATAAGATACAGCACCCCCCTCCAGCAGGAAGTAGTAAGAGAAGCTACACCCAAATTCCCAAATTATATGTAATTTTACTTTGTTAAGGTTAAAACCTTCCTTTTTGAAAAAAGAAAAGAAAAGAAAAGGGGAAGTGCTGTGGGATGTTCTGTATGGCAAATGTGTTGCTCTGATTGGTCAATAAATAAAACACTGATTGGCCATTGGCTAGGCAGGAAGTATAGGCGGGATAAGGAGAATAAAGCTGGGAAGTGGAAGGCTGACAGAGACACTGCCAGCCGCCATGATGACAAATAGCATGTGAAGATGCCAGTAAGCCACGAGCCATGTGGCAAGGTATAGATTAATAGAAATGGATTAATTTAAGTTGTAAGAACAGTTAGCAAGAAGCCTGCCATGGCCATACAGTTTGTAACCAATATAAGTCTCTGTGTTTACTTGGTCGCGTCTGAGCGGCTGTGGGACTGACAGGTGAGAGAGATTTGCTCTGACCGTGGGCCAGGCAGGAAAACTCTAGCTACACTCATATATTTGAATACATGGTCCCAGGTGGTTGAACTACTTTGGAAAGATTAAGCAGTGTTGCCTTGTTGGAGAAGGTATGTCACTGGGGTTTGGGGAATTAAAGATTTCAAAAGCTAATGCTATTCCAGTTAGCTCTCTCTGCATCATGTTTGTTTGTTTTGAGATGTGAGCTCTTGGCTATGGCTCCAGAGCTGTGCCTTCCTGCCTGCTGTCATGTTTTCTGCCATGATTGATATGGGCTTACCCCTGAAACTATAAACTCCTGGTAAACCCTTTCTTCTATATTGGTCATGTTGTCTTTCCACAGCATTTAAAAAGTAACCAAGACAGGTAGGAATATAAAAGTATAGGGGATATTTAAAGCAAGGTGTCATTTAGTTGAAGTGCAATTTCTTACTCAGAAACAAAGTGAACAGGAATACATTTCTGGAAAACTGGCATTTTGTCAACCACGTTTTGCTATACATGGGTACTTAGCTAACATACTCATGAGTAACAAAGTGACTACTATTATTTGTCTCCACTTCCATGTCTATATCTCCCTTCATTAACCACTCTGGACATACAGAGTAGTACTTAGTCACACTTCAGTGATAAGATACCCAAAGCCTCATAATGTAGTTATATGTGGTGCAGGAACTGAGAAGAGAGAGTAAAATAATGTCATTTTCACTTAGTATGAGCTATTCAGAATAATGCCCAATAGTAATATATAGTAGCATCACCATTTTCCCTAATGAAACTCTCTAGGGAGATAGCTATGCTCATTTCATGCAGATTGGCTTGTTTCCTATTTGCTGATAGTGAGACCATGGAGAATGTACTGATAATAGAGTTGTGAGATGTTAAGTAGAGATTTGTTGTCTTCCTCAGGTAATTACAGATGTTTGCCCTTATGCCAGTCATCAGAGATGCACAAGAGGTGTGATGTGTACAGAATGACTTTTTCTATTATTTGGGTATTTGGAAAGCCTAGAAATCTTTGAAAAGCCCCTTCCAATGTAGGCCTGCAAGTGGAGTGGGTAGAGTTTTGATAATATGATCCTTTCTCAAGAATAAAAATAACAACTGAACATGTATAATTCCCTTAAGGAATTTTCCCACCCTTGAGCTCACATGGAAAACCATAGACAGAATTAACCTATTTTAGACATTTCCTTCATTTCTTCTTTGGATGCAGAGGATGCCTGCATCTGTTGTTATGTGGAAATTGACTGACAATTATGTTGCTCTTGATGGTTTAACGGCTAACAAAAACACAAGCACATGCATAAATTCAAGCAGGTGAGCTATGCAGATTAATCAATCTTGTGCTGTACATTTCCCAAATTGTCTTATCCAACGAGTTTTCTATTTACTTTTTAATATACCTTTATGAGACATACTATCTTTCAAGCAGAACATGATATAATTCCAGCTCTGGAGTCTTGATTATCTTTTAACCTACTAAATCCCCATTTTAATTGTCTATAACACACATTAAAAGTTTAACGAAAACTTGGGTAAATGAGGCTGCTAAAACCATGCAGTGGCTAAAGGCACCTGTTGCCAAACAAGAGGACCTGAAACTTGATCCCTGGGGAAACGAGAGAAATGTTTCCCAAAAGTTTTCCTCTAATCCCTATAGGACTTCCCCAGACGTTTAATTATTTGGTACATCTATGAAAAATAAAATTGTTTTGTCATTTTTTTTACCAGAAAAATGTACAACAGGAAAAATATGTAATCAATCACAATTCTTTTCTTTAAGCAAGGTTCTGTGAATAAAAAATAAATTAAAAGAATGAAAAATGGAAAATTCCTGATGATCTCAATATACTCACTTTAGACAAAATTAACAGTTTTCCTAGAGGCAAGTGATCCTGTAGTTAAATTGTCTGCAGACTAATTTAACTTGTCCCAAGCTTCTGGGTAATAGAATTACTCATGTTTTTGGAATGGGTGCTCTCCCATGACAGTGCATAGAAACAATGAGGTTTGGGGCCAGAATCACTAAAATTTGAACAGTTTGATTTGGAAGAGGTTGAATTAGTTCATTGGCCTAGGA
Organism: Peromyscus eremicus; assembly: GCF_949786415.1. Lineage (NCBI taxonomy): Eukaryota > Metazoa > Chordata > Mammalia > Rodentia > Cricetidae > Peromyscus > Peromyscus eremicus. The sequence continues at coordinate 86,164,520 of NC_081439.1, read as the reverse complement.
GGTGTCTCAGTAAAATATAACACTATCAGAATTCCTCTTATAATAGTCAAATAGCCTTACTGTCTTAATTGCTTTCTTTTTATGCATGGAAGCATAAAAAATGAGACAAGCCATTAATTTATGTCATTTAAGAGAGATTCAGAAAGAATGCACTTGGTGTCTACCATATAATTTCCTTCCTTCATTCTCAGTTTCAAAACAACAACTAAAAAATGCCCAAGGAAACTTTATAAGTTAATTAGGAGTCAGAAATATTTTTCTGAAGACTGTCAATGAAGAGGTACTCATTACATTGCCGTGGAACCACCCATGCTATTCTAATATCATTAGTAGATCAAAAAATTTGAAACATTTTTCCAGGCAGATAATTACTCATCTGTGGGAAATGGTGCCATTGTTTTCTCTGTTCTACAAATGGATGTTATTTGACTGGGTCTTGGGGTAAAATTTTGTTGAGAAGGTTAAAGGCATTCTGCTAATCTAGTTTATTAGGATATAGTTTGTTAAGAGCTAGCGAACTTTTAATTTTGTCCTCTAAACTTCAAACTTCATGTATGATTACCATCATTAATATTAACTTCTTGGGGCAGTGTATCACCAACAAGGTCAGAAGCCACTACATTCTACAACCAAGACACACTTCCATACACTTTTACTTTAAACATGTGGATTCCATTAAGTGGGGGGAAATGAAGAAAATATCCATCATACTTTATTAAAAAATACTAGTCAATAGTAGTTGAAGAGAATATTTAAATCATTGAAATATTTAAATCACTGATATTACAGTTAAAATAAAGTGAAACAAAACATTATTCATTTTATCTATTCTTTTCCATAAACCATTATATGTAGGAAATGAAAATGTATAGGAAATTATTTGAGCTTTTACATCTAAGCAAAGTCTAGAAATGTCATTCTGCATTTTTAAAAGACAGGTGTACTTTGCATTCTAAAATGGTCTTTCCCATCATATTTCTTTATTCTAGGACAATGAGTGTTGCCTTGATTTGTTTCTAAAGTTGCATTCATTTGAGCCATGGATGCCTTGTACCTTACTCCTGCCAACTGAATGTTGTCAGGATCTACTATGTCAACTGGATCAAGAGATTTTTATTATGAAAAGGGTTCCATGTGGGGCTGTGGTTCTCAGAAGCTACTGGAAAAATGGATACTGACTTCATAGGAACCTCAGAGAAAACTGGATCCTTTGGAATCCAGAAATGGCCTATTCAAAGTTTCAGAAAAAGAACCTCTTGTGGAGACTATATAAAAAGCCCATTCTTCTTCTCTTCCTTTTTAATGGAAAGTATGTTTCCTAGCCTACCTTTCAGACAGTATTAAACAATAATTTGTAAACAAAAGTTATGGAGACTTCCTGGTAAAACTCATAAGAAGACTGACAAGACTGTGCAGAATGGAAAAAGACTGAGTAGACAGACTTACGTACAGATAAGGCCATTAATTTACTTCAGGGACCTAGAGTTACTCTACCACTAAGCTTCCATTTTCTCATACTTGAAGTTGTTAAAGTAGCAATCAAGACTCACTAAGTGAAAACTCCTGATCAAGAAAATAGAATCTCTAGCATAGGTGCAAACCTAACATTCCAGTTGCTCTGGCTCAATCACCTGGCCAAGAAAATAACCCTAGAAAAGAGGGTTTACCTTAAGCCACTGTAGCAGGAATCTTAGAAGGTCTTATTAATAAAATCAAACCTGAGGCCAGTTATTGGGGTGAATGCTGGAAGATCAGAGAAGCAGAACAAGCCACAGCCACTTCACCTTGCCAATTCCTCAGCAGATTCTGTTTTCTCAGACTGGAAGCCTCTGAGTCCTCATCCAAATGAATCTCAGCTGAACTGCTTCTCAAAAACCTGAAAGCTTAACCAGACCAATGCTTCTAGTTTCTGGTCCTCGCACCTTATATACCTTTCTGCTTTCTGCCATCACTCCCTGGGATTAAAGGCTCACTTTCTGGGATTAAAGGCGTGAGTCACCATGCCTGGCTGTTTCCAATATGGCCTTGAACTCACAGAGATCCAGAGGGATTTCTGCCTCTGGAATGCTAGGATTAAAGGCTTGTGCTACCACTGCCTATCCTCTATGTTTAATATTGTGGCTGTCCTGTTCTCTGACCCCAGATAAGTTTATCAGCGTGCACAATATTTTGGGGAACACAATACCACCACAAGCTACTGCTGTAGAATATTTTTTTAAGATGTGTTACATTTGTTCATGCTATAGAACATTTGTTTTAATGATGCAAAGATGTGTTACATTCTTTTATGTTGCATTTGTTTAACTTTGTGAACTGTGTTACTTTGCCTGTCTAAAATACCTGATGGTCTAATAAAGAGCTGAATGGACAATAGCGAGGCAGGATAAAGGACAGGTGGGGCTGGCAGGCAGAGAGAATATAGAGAAGGAGAAATCTGGGAGGAGAAAAAGAAGTAGCCAGAGAAGGAGGAGGATTCCAGGGGCCAGCCACACAGCTACACAGCTAGCCACAGAGTAAGAGTGTGAAAGTAAGATATATAGAAGTAAGAAAAAGAAAAAAGCCAAGAGGCAAAAGGTAGATGGGGTAATTTAAATGTTAAGAAAACCTGGCAAGAAACAAGCCAAGCTAAGGCCTGCAATTGATAATTAAGAATAAGCCTCCATGTGTCGATTTATTTGGGAGCTGGGTGGCAGGCCCCCCAAAGAGTAAAGAGTCAAAGAGCCAAAAGAGTAAAAAACAATGAACAACAGTCACACTAAAGAATTATGTGGAATAATTATCCCTTTAATGAGATAATGTACTTTTCTTCCCAGAACCCCCAACTCCCAGTACAGTAGCTTACTGGGCCACAGCCATGCAGCTTCTTAAGTCTGCTGGCTTTTCTGAATTAATCAGGAAAGTCTAACTTTTTCTTCTATTTCTTCTCTAAGTTGCTTTCCCTAAAACTTTGGACTTTACTCTTTCTCTAAAACTCCCCTCCCCACCATGTGACTGCTTGTATGCCATATGACTAATGTCCATTCTTCCCTAACAGAATAAATGTTATAAATTCGTTATCCCTAACAGAATAAATGTTATAAATTCGTTATCCCTAACGAATAAATTTTGAAAACTTGATAAATAACATGGCTTTTTCTCTTTCATTTCTCTATCCCCTCCACCTGGCAGCTGCAAAGATTTGCATCTTATCTTCTTTGGAATTTTTCTTTTTAACTCTAGTAATATTGTCTTCCAGCTTCTATTGGAGTCTGTTCTGAAATTCTCTTATTAATGAGACAAAGAACACCAAAAAGAGACAACCAATTTCCCTGGTATTACCTGTCAATTACAGAGGGACAATCCAAAGTGTCTAGAAACGAAGTGAGGTACCTGAGTCACTTAATATTTTAGATCTTTTAAAAATATAAGATCATACTTTGTCTTTCTCAGTTGGCAGTTATTAAAAAGGTAAAAAAAATCCACTAAATTAGCATATTCAAACTAAAGGATGCACTATGATTTCCACCTTTCTTCAACAGTGGTAAATAAATGGTTTAGAGTTTTATACATTTCAGCCTTTGACAGCTCAATGAAAATAAGATTCATGTATATTAACATTTAATTATACTAAAGTCAACAACAGGAATTCTCATAGGACAATGAAAAGGTTGTACTTCTGTCACCACTATTTTTATAACTTTTTATTTTTATTTTTATATAATTATTTTATTTTTATAACTTTTTCATCTCTCCAAAAAGTAACCCCATATTTTTTTGGCAGTTTCTTCCTGTTCTGCCTTCACAGCCTGTGTAGAACACTAACCTACATTCTATCCCCATGAATTTGCCTATTCCAAGCATTTCTTACAAAACTAATAATACAATGTGTGGTCTTTTGAGATGCATTTCCTTTATTTATCAAGTTTTCAAAATTTATTCGTGCTTTATAATGAATTCATATTTCATTCTTTGTTGTGACCACATAATATCCCATTGTATGAGTATATCACATTTATCAATTTAACAGAGGATATTATTAAGTACTTTGGTATAATTATGAATGATGATGCTATATACATTTTTGTAAGATTAATTTTTAATAGATATCCATAATGTGCCTGGTATTTTACTTATTGGATAAGACAAACACTATCTCTGTTCTCATGCACTTGCAGAGTAACAATGAGTTGGAAAATACATTGACTAAGTAATGAGGTAAATTTTATTATGCAAAAGGATAATTCAAGTATAGGGAAAGGATATTAGGAAGAGGAGAATACAGCACAGAGCCTTGATGAACACTCTTCGTGATTTTTAGAAAAATAGAAGAAATGTTCTAAGGGAATTTTTGAAAGAGCAACTCTAAGGGAAAGTTGAAGAGTATCTCACAGAAACCCAAAACATACATTGCAGCAAGAAGTGCCTCTTTCTGTAGTCCATCAAATTTATTGACTAGGTTACTTGTTCTTTTGTTGTTTATTTTTGAGTACTTTATGAATTCTGATATTAACCCTCTGTTGGATATTTATTTGGCAAAGAAATATTTCTTATTTTGTAGGCACATTCTTCACTTGAGTCACTGTTTATTGTGAAGACATTTCCAAAAAGCAATACAAATGGCCAATAAATAAATGTTAAAATTGTTTAATATATTTAGCCGTCAGAGAAATGTAAATCAAACTTACATGTTACCCTAGTAAGAATGGCTGTCAACAAGAAAATTAACAAGAACAAATGCTGAGGAGATGCAGGCAAAATGGAACTCTTAAACACCGATGATAAGAATTATATGTATGCAGACCTATGGAAATCATTAAAAATAGAATTGCCACATAATCTAACTGTATCACCTCTGGGTACATACTGAAGGATTCTAAATCAGCACACAACCAAAATACCTGTAAATCCATGTTTACTCGGGCAGTATTCAGAGCCTTCCAGTTTGGGAACAGTTTTATTTAGCAATGAAGAAAAATAAATTTATGCTATTTGCAGGAAAGTAGGTAGCACTAGAAATGGAGATCATCATATTAAGAAATCAAGCCAGACTTGGGAAGAAAAATGTTGCTGCTTTCTCTCATGTACAAAATCCAAATGGACATGAACTAGAAAGGAAGCTAACAGAGAAGTAGAAGTGGAAAATGAAATAAGAGAAGATGATGGGATGAGTATGGTCAAAGTGTGTTATATAAATGTATTAGAATACCATAATGAAGCACATTATTTTGTACAAATAAAATAGGAAGGTGGTTAACCACAAAAAACACAGGTGACAGTTATATAAAAGAAGAGTTAAGAGAGTTCATTGTATTTATAATGAAGTCTTTGGTAAATATATCAACAAAAAGAAAAAAAGCAGTTTCATTGACATGGTAAAATATAGGAAGCCAGATATACCTTTTTATGACTTTCAAAACATTCCAAAAATTATGACTTAATTTATAGCAGAGAGCCTGTCTCTCATTCTGAAGTAATGAGAAGCTGATCAATGGGGAAATAGTTGAAAGCCAGCTGTTTTCCACTTTTATTAATATTTTATTCCCAGCAATGCAGTTAAGTGACTCATCCAAGGTCACTCAACTGGTCAGTAGCAAGCTCCTGCCTCAAGCTCAAATCTTCTGACTTTCAGTCTAGTGCTCTTCCACACAGCCCCGTAACTGCACTCATTTTATGTCCATCTCAAGGTACCCACTAAGAGTAAGTACTCCATAAAGGCTTTGCAAATGGTTTTCTCATTAAGATACTGTGTTAAATGTAAGATCAGGAATGAACTTTTACAACTAGTCCTAAAATAGACAGCTTAACACCATCTGGTCTTTAACATTCTGTATGCTGAATAGCTAAGTGATAAAGAGAAAGAGACAAATGACAGCAAATAATGTCTGTTGTTGGAAATGCTCATTGAGAACAGACATGACATTATAGTTACTTAGACATGAATCTGTGTCCTCTTAGACAGGATGCTCTTTAACAGCAAAGGAAATAATTCCATCAACTCTTCAGTGATGAACACTGCAATTGGCACGGAGCAAGAAATCAGGAAATTCTTACTGTATGGTACAAGGAAATATTTTTCAATTTCCTGATCTTTCTTGTCATATCATAACCACTATTATTACCATTTACTAGTTTCCCAAGCTTTATTCTAAGCCACTTGTGGACTTAATTCCATTTAGCATCCCCCAGGTCACATGAACTATTATTGCTTCTTTTTATTTGCCATGTGGAAGAACTAGGGCTTTGGAAGAGAAAGCAACCTCTCCATACTTGTAGAGGTAGTAGATAAAAGGGTCTGCTTTCAGGGGAAAGGGAGGAGCATGGAGGGCAAGCTCTGACCCTTGCAGAGTTTTGCTCATTTGAACTTAGCAAGCACTTCTATATCACATCCTCTTCTCCTCTAGGTGACACCTGCACTAATCAACAAGTCAGGTATAAGAATTCTGTGCAATTACCTGTATATTTTTCCATGTTTCGGGCATTCTGACATTTCCAAATTTAGTGAAAGTGATATAGAACTATCTTTAAAGACTGAGTGACCAGGTTTTACTAGTTTGAATCTGTTAAATTCTACACTAAATGGAAAGTTGCTGACTCTAACTACACTGGAAAAACTTTATTTAGCTTATTCTGTCTAGTTGTGTTTTGACCACACGCTTTTATTTTTTTAGTCTTTCGGGCCGCTTCTCTCCCATGAATGGACTATGGGCATACTTGAGGGACTATATAACTCAAAACAGGTTTGGGGATGAGGCGCTCTTAGCTCCCACTTGATTTAAACCATTTCTCTCCTACTCAGTAGGAAATATAGAACTGGACTACGCCCACATACACCAAATGGTCATGTATTAGATTCAAGGTGCTAAAAGTACAAGGAATCTTTACTATTTGTAGTTTAAATCAGAAATTAAACCATTTTTACAGGGATTAAATTTAGGATACACTCAACAAAGGGATGAAATAGAATTTTAGCGAAGAAACTAGCCCTGAAGTCAGAAGCCCCACATCTGGCCTTTGCTTTGAAATAAAACACTGTGCAACCTTGGAGCAAATGAATTCACTTTCTAGAATTAGTTTCTTGTTCTGTATCCAAACAAAATTAATGAGACCACATGGCAGTAGAGTGAGGGAAAAACATACTGTTTGGTATTCTCCTGCAGCACATATAAAGCCTCAGCAACTGTTTTGATGTAGTATAGTAAATTTCAGCATTGAAAACTGACAATGGAATTAATTTTCCACTGTGACCTCCTTGACCTTGAATGAGTCACTTCAGCAGTCTGAACCTCAGAATTCTTAGTTTTAAAAAGGAGAGAAAAATGGACTGTGAGGATTCAATAGCATAATCCATATAGGCTAGTATATTGCCTGATATACAATAAGCATTCAATAAAAATTGTCATTATTATTAATATAAATATCTTCATATGCTATTAATGTTTATGTATATGTCTATACTATAACCTCATATATAGTCACTTCCATACTTCCAATTTACCAGGGTTAGTGTCAAGACGAGGTACATTTTTTCAGTCACCTAACAAGCTATCAGCCACTAGGCAATATAGCATGACAAACAAGGTGTAGACTTGAGAACAAGATAAACAACATCTGTGCCACCTTTGAAGTTGAATATTTAACTGTAGGATTAAAATCAGTTCTAGAAAATAGCAGGTTCTATGCTTGCTAGGAAGTGACATGGCTGTTGGTATCACATAGTATGTTTCTTTTTTCTTTCTTTCTTTCTTTTTTTTTTCAAGACAAGATTTCTCTGTGTAACAATCCTGGCTGTCCTGGACCTCAATTTGTAGACCAGACTGGTCTCCACCTAGATCTGCCTGCCTTTGCCTTCCTAGTGCTGGGGTTAAGGGTGTGCACCACCATGCGGGCAGTACAATGTTTCTTAAATGGTTCAGTATTCAATAGCATTTGCCGTAGAGTTTTTGTTTGTTTGTTTGTATTTGGTTTTGGATGGGGGTTGAGACAAGGTCTTATTGTACAGTTTTAGCCAGCCTGGAATTTACTTTATAGACCAGGCTGTTCCTCTGCCTCTGTACCTACCACTGTCCCTGCCTCCTAAGTGCTCAGATTAAAGGCTCATGCCACTATGCCTGACTGATATAGGGTTCTAAAATTGTATTTGCCTCTTTACATATTTTCCCTCTCAACCAATGAAATGTGAATCCTATGAGTAATGTTCATGCCTATTTGATTCCTGAAGACAAACTTAGTTCTTAATATATAGAGCTCAGAGTGACTAATCCATAAAGGATTGTTGAATGAATAATTGAATTAAGAATGATTGAATGAGGGGACCTTACCCTCTCTGAGGAGTGGATGGGGGAGGGGAGGGGGAGTGAGAGGGGAGGAGGGAGGGGAAACTGTGGTTGGTATGTAAAATGGAAAAAAAAGCTTCTAAATAAAAAAATAAAAAAGAATTATTGAATGAATAAATGAATCAGCGATTCTTCCCTTTCTGGTCCCCTAGTACTACTGACCATTGCCAAGGCAGTAAACTCTGTGACTGTTCTAGTGTCCAACTAAATGTCTTACTCCTAGTTTGCTCATGACAGGATATTCATATTTATATCCATTGCTTGGCTACTTAGACTCAGCAGATTTCAAAATAAATCTGTCCTTTCCTTCCCAATTCTTACCTTCTTTAGCTGATTTTTTTTAGATATTATGCCACTCCTGCTAAAATACACACACCCAAATGGAGGTACACAACAATCACAGAAATCCCCAAGTTGACATCTGCTTTAATGCTTTGCCACAGGATTGTTTTCTGAACTTTTTTCTTCAAAAGCGAGCACGGCATTAGTGAGAAATGATGACATTTAATCTACTCTCCTCTGCTGGTGGTAATAAAAATGTTACAGCCAATGATCCATCTTTACTGGCACAAGACCCATCTCTGGCCCATGTAGCTGGTACCATGAGGACAGGGTTGGTAAAAACACTTATTGCCGTTCGATATGCAACCTTCAGCTACACTTTGACCAGTAAATAAAGAAGGGCTCTGAAGCTTAGAGGGCTCTCTCATAGCAATATTCTCTCTGCAGGCACCACAGTCACTGGAGCTATAAGGTAAGTCTGGGTAATTCAAGGGAATTCTAGAAAGGAATCTCGACAGAAGACTTCTACACAGGCATTTGACAGCACAATTGTTCGTTTGTCCTTCCTTAAGGAACCTGCACCACTCTCCTCATCTTCCCACTGACTCTCAGGGTGGGAGAATCTTTGCTTGTCAATGCCTCCTTGGGTTGGACCAACTTGATTTTACTGGAGTGCATTTGTAAACAACTTTCAGTTATTCTGCTCCTAGGAGACACTTACTTAAGTTACTTTCTTGTTCCTAACACCGTACTTCTGCTTTGTCAACTGTCAAGTTGTAAGGATGAATATGTATGTCCAATTTTAAATCTTTACATATACTCAGGCCCAGAAGCCCACCTGTATGCACATGCATACATTTATTATCATTAGTGAACTCTGAGAATTTTCTGGCATTGTGGTTGGGGTTTGTTATTGCTGAAGTTTTTATTTTCTAGTTTTGACATAAAATACAAATTGGGAAGGTAGCTGAATAAAGGCAGAGACTGGCTAGAGAGAAAGCTCAGTGGCTAAGAGCACTGGCTGCTGTTCCAGAGAGCCTGGGCTGCATTTCCAGCATCCACATGGAAGCTAGCAACCATCTGTAACTCCAGTTCTAGAGGGTCTTACAACCTCTTATGGCTTCTGAGTGCACTGCATGCATATGGTGCACAGACATGCATGCATACAAAACACCCATGCACATAAAACAAAAACAAATACATCTTTTTAAAATAAATCACAGATTGTCTTGTCACATGAACACTTCCAGTCAATGAAAGGCAATGGGAGAAGATTAACAGCAGGTTCACCAGTGCTTTTTCTTACTTAGAGATTGAGAACCAGTGCAAACAAGCCCTTCAGAGGAAATTGGCAGTTGTTTTTAAGAGCTCACTTAACACCAAATGTGAAAGTCTATCCTAAGAATGGCAGACTGACTTAGCAAGATGATGTAGTTGTGACTGAAGGGAAGTTGAGGGAACAACTAAAGCACTCATTACATTGAAACTATTCATTGATATCACATGTTAATAAAATTTTTAAAGGCTTAAGGAAATAAAAATATCAGCTACCTTAATTTTATCATTACACATGTATCACATTATCACACAACACCCAATAAATCTATATAATTAAAATAACAAAAATAAAGAATATATGCATTAAAAAAGAAAAGGACTTGAAAAAATATTCATTGTGTTTGACTGTGTTCTAGGTAAATGGAGAGGTCCATGTGGTAAAGGTTTGTTCTTCATGGCTATGCTAAGAGGGCATGGTGGG